>NC_090731.1:133540311-133567811 GCF_036898095.1 Palaemon carinicauda
CGGTCTAGCATCCGGGGAAAACACTTACTGTCTGTCCTAAGTACGAATATTCATTAACAATCTCCAGAGGCTGGTCCATGACTTATTTGTTATCTCTATGCATTTTCATTGAACATTGTCTTAGTTTTACTCATATTAATTTTCAGTCCTACATTTCAGCTTTCTGTATTAAAATCTTCATTTACAATTCCTGCCATGATTCACTAAACCCATCTACGTCATCTGCAAATCTCAGGTTGTTAAGGTATTCACCATTTATAATAATTCCTACATTTTCCCAATCTAAACTCTGAAAAACTTACTCTAAACATACTGTGAATAAATCAGGAGATATGGGGTATCCCTGTCTAACTCCTTTTTCAATTGGAATTTTCATCTTTATGTAGTTTTAGGATTGCTGTACTTCCTGCAGAGAAATCTTCAAGTGTTCTAACATAATTCTTCTATTCTTTGTTTTTATGAGCTTTCATTACTGCTGAGGTTTTAACAGAATCAAAAGCTTTCTCATAGTCTATAAGTGTCATAAATATTTGTTTTTCTATTGATTTATTAATTTGTTAATTACATGGATATGGTCAGTCGTTAAATACCCATTTCTAAAGCCTGCCTACTCTCTTGGTTGATTATAGTCTACCTTCTTTCTATTAGGCCTAATATGATCTTTGCATATATTTCATATATTACTGAAAGTAAACTAATTGGGCGGTAATTTTTCATGTCTTTTGTGTCTTCTTTTTTGTGAGTTAGTATGATGATAAACTTTTTCCAAGCTGTAGGTATAAAGCATTCTTGTAAACATTTGGTGTAGAGTTCAGCCAGTTTAACTACTATGAAATCTTCTCCATCTATTATCAAATCAATTGTTGGGCCATCTTCTCCTGTTGGTTTGCCTCTATTCATGTCTTTTAATGCTTTCTTTACTTCTCCTACTGTTACGTTTGCTACCGGCTCAGGTGTTTCATTATTTCTATCGGTGAAGTTATTTTTTATTATTATTATTATTATTATTATTATTATTATTATTATTATTATTATTATTAAACCACAATCCTAGTTGGAAAAGCAAGATACTATAAGGGAAAGGGCTCCAACAGGGAAAATAGCCCATTGAGGAAAGGAAATAAGGAAATAAACAAACTATAAAGAGAAGTAATTAACAATTAAAATAAAATATTTTAAGAATAGTAACATTAAAATGAAGCTTCCATATACAGTACAAACTATCACAACTTCAAAAAAAAAAAAAAAAAAAAAAACAAGAGGAAGAGAAATAATATAAAATTGTGTGCCTGGACGTGCCCTCAAGCAAGAGAACTCTACCCTAAGACAATGGAAGACCATGGTACAGAGACTATGTCACTACCCAAGATTAAAAAAGAATGGTTTGATTTTGGAGTGTCCTTCTCCTAGTAGAGCTGCTTACCATAGCTAAAGTGTCTCTTCTACCCTTACCACGAGGAAAGTAGCCACTGACCAATTACAGTGCAGTAATTAACCCCTTGAGGTAATCCCAGTGTTGTAAGGTGTGTGTGGACAAAAGATAATACGTAAAGAATAGGTGTATGTGTAGGCAACGGAAAAAATGAGACGTAACCAGAGAGAAGGATCCAGCGTGGTACTGTCTGGCAAGTCAAAAGATGCTTTTCTCTTTCTTTAGCGTCTCCCCAATTTTGGTCTGACTATGTCTACGAATATCTTTGAATTTTAGTCTTTTTATTATTTTGGGTAGTTCTGCTAGTTCTGCTTCACCTCTCTTGGATTGAAACGTGAATTTCAATCTTCTCTTAATTACGTTTTTAGTCTTTTGATTCCAATACAAATTTAGTTAAATTACTGTTCATTTCTTCTTTACTTGCTTCTATTGCATCATGTAGCCTGGAGTACCTATTTTATATTGCTAAACTCAACAGACTTTTCTCAATTTAAGGGAGTTATTTTTTCCATAAATTTATTTCCTTTCTCTTTTTCCTTAGATCTAAACAAATTTTGCTTGCCACCATTGTATGATCGCTTGACTTTAACTTGTTTAACACATGCAAATGATTCTTTTATAACAATAAGACGTAATCAATCATTGTAAAGGAGAAAAGTGTATTTGTATCAAGAGCTGATGAATTAGGTCTTAAAAAATAGACAAAACAAAAAAAATACAGAAAAGACATGAGCTCAATATATAAATTCCAGTGCAACAAAGCTACATGAACTACATGATCCTGAAACAACAATGACATTAAGAAAAACTATAACAACATTTCAACACACAAACAAACTGCCATCGTGCAAAATCTTTCACGGTAATCTTCACAAACTATTTGAGCGGAAGAATTTCTTGGTGATGACATTGCAAACTTTATGGTGTTTTTAGCGATAACGACGTTGAGGATGACGTCGATGAGAGGCCCTGATGAAGCGGACGACTACTGTAAGTTGATGGTCAGGACGATGATAATGATGATAACAGTTGAAAGCCCTTGAACTTCAACAGTCCCTTATTAGAAGCGGACGGCTGACCACCGCCTGTACTCCGAGCAATTAAGAGCTTATAGTTAATTCTTCACTTAGCTCATTATTTCTGCAGTTATGGTGCCGACAAGGGACGAGAGAAGGATGGTCCTGGGAGAGGGGGGGGGAGTCATTTTCATGCTCAGAATAGGGGGAAGGTTGTGGAGGAGGACTACACCATATTAAGGGAACCATAACCCTCTCCTCTCTTCTACTCTTAAAACACAAATTAACAACCCGCCCCCCAGTAACGAGAGAGGGAAGAATGTCAGCAGATAATAATACGGTAACTACAATTCCACTTTCTTTTTGTAATGCAACTGTTACAGGGGCATTGGGAGATTGATAAGTCAAGGCACCATGCCATGACGTGATGTTAACATAAATGAATTTATAAAATGAAGTAAACGAAGTTTTTTCGTGTACTTGTTTTGTAAAACCGATGATTTCGTAAAGTGTAGTTATTCAGTTAGCTTAGATAAACAAATGGCATAATACATTTAACTTGTATTTGAATAATAAGTAGCAAAATAAAAGTACTTTAGTGTCCGATCAAAAACATTCTTTCTCTCTATCATATCATATTATATATATATATATATATATATATATATATATATATATATATATATATGTATATATATATATATATATATATATATATATATATATATATATATATATATATGTATATATACATATATATATATAAATATATAAATATATAAATATATATATATATATATATATATATATACATATATTATTACTTGCTAAGCTACAACCCTAGTTAGAAATACAGGATGCTATAAGCCGCCCAAGGGCTCTAACAGGGAAAAATACACCAATGAGGAAAGGATGTAAGGAAATAAATACACTATAAGAGAAGTAATGAACAACTTAAATAAAATATTTTAAGAACAGTAATATTATTAAAATAAATCTTTCAAATATAAATTATAAAAACTTAAAATAACTCCGATAGATTAGTGTGCCTGAGTGTACCCTCAAGCAAGAGAACTCTACCCTAAAGACAGAGGTTATGGCACTACCCAAGACTAGAAAACAATGGATTGATTTTGGAGTGCCCTTTGGATTGTAAAGAATAGGCCAGACTATTCGGTGTGTGTGTGGGCAAAGGAAAAAAAAGCCGTAACCAGAGAGAGGGATCCGATGTAATACTTTCTGGCCGGTCAAAGGACCCAATAACTCTCTAGCAGTAGTATCGCAACAGGTGGCATATATATATATATATATATATATATATATATATATATATATATATATATATATATATATATACACACATATACATATGTATATATATATATATATATATATATATATATATATATGTATATATATATATGTATATATATACATCTATATACATATATATATGTATATATATATATATATATATATATATATATATATATATATATATATATATATATATATATATATATGTATATATGCAAGTAAAAGGCATGATGTTAACTAGGTTTAAAAGTAACTATAAATGGCACAAGAGTGCTCTTTGTGAAGACACAATAAGCTTATTGTAAGCCTCGTGAAAAATGATCTTCATATCTGAAATAAAATTATTTTCCACCACATTTATATAAAAGTAAACTCATCGACATAGCCTCAAACAAAATAAATGACATCTTTGATAATGTGATTGGATTAATAATAAAAGAGTAATTCATACATACAAAGAATATAATAAAGACTAAAATAAAAGTTAAAACTGTGTTATTTCTTTAGAAATTATTATTATGAATCAAAATAATTACATTGATTAACAATTTCATTTTACAAATTAGGGGAAAAAATGTATATTACAACCGGTCTGTCATTCCAAATCTCCAAATTCTAGTGCTCTTGCTTAGGAGAAAAAATGTATTCGATTTCCTTGATAGTTTGCATTTCATACATAAACCAGCTTCCAGATCGGCCACAAATACTATCACAGGACTTACTGTAAACCCACTGTAGATAATAAGATCAAGCACAGGTAGATTTTGGTGTTACATCTCTATGTATGTGTTCATTTATTCTTTTGTAAAATTGTGAGGTTTATGTTCACTGTTCTCCCAGTTTCACAGATTCATGGATTAACCAGCATTACAATTTCTCAAATAAATATCAGATATATGTGTAAAAGAGAGAGAGAGAGAGAGAGAGAGAGAGAGAGAGAGAGAGAGAGAGAGAGAGAGAGAGAGAGAGAGAGAGAACTAGCATACGATCGGTGGTCAATTTTTCAACACTGGGTTCGACAGTCGATTTCCTTACAACAAGGAGGGGGGGGGGAGGGAATAAAGACACTTTGGATCGTGAGAGTACAGGCCCTTTATTTGAGTCGTTGGGTCCAGAAGTTTCTACCTCTCAGTTTTCAGCAAATATCTTCAAGATAAGGTTTCTAGTTTCACAACATGAAAATAACTGACATTACATGGTAGTCATTGAGGTAAGAATTGACCATTTCCGAGGTAGCTGAACTTTACGGGGCATGATACAACCCCCCCCCCCCACACACACACACACACACACACACATATATATATATATATATATATATATATATATATATATATATATATATATATATATATATATATATATATATATATATATATATATATATATATATACTTCAGCACATCCCACTATCTTACAAACAGATCCAATATATCTTCGACGTACAAAAATAAGGGTTAAATCAGATATCTGTCAAGAATATTATTTTTTCATGAACGGATCACATAGCTATTCTACCGTCTACGCTGCCGCAAAATTGGTATGCCCCATCTGCATCTATCATATAAATGTCATATCCATCAACTTTCTACCACATTTACCATTGTTCAGAGCAGAACTAATAGCCGCAATATGTAGTTCACTCTGGTTAGTATGGTTTTTATTGTTTCTTATATGCACCGTAATCAGTTATATTTCAGCAAGAGTAAATTCATATGTATGAATATCTACATGGATAAATCAACAATTTTCTGTGTGCATATTTAGACATTGATAATATACATGAGCGTATATTGCCTCCTTCAGTATCCTTGCATAGTTAAAAAAGACGTATTCTTTGACTGTTCAATCATGCCTTACTGTAAAAACAAAGTTTAAAAACTGCGAAACGAAACTAAACCATAGTTCATTATAGGCTCATCAATAGGACATTAATTCTCTTAAAACTGAGCAGTTTTTTTCTATGATGGCACACCAGAGACAGAAAAAAGAGCAACATAGATGCGAGAAAAAAACTAGTCATGGATATTCTAACAACATGTATGAAAAAGAAATGAACGTAGGCAGGGCATATAATGAGAATGACAGATAACAAGAGACTGGGGTCTCTAGAAATTGCAAACGAAGTCGGGGAAGGAAAAAAAGACGATGGATTGACGAGGTGAGAAAATTTGTGGGTATAGACTAGCATAGAAAAACCTTAATCAGACAGGAATGGGACACGATTGATACACAAGAAGATTAAAGTTGCGGGTATAGAGTGGCATAGACAGACCATAAACAGACAAGAGTGAGACATGTCTCAGGCCTTTGTCCTCCAGTGGACTACCAATGGCTGATGATGAAGATGAAAGTAGAGATATTGATGGGCTTCAAAATGATTAAGATAGCTCTCTTTTGATGGTTCCAATTTCGCTGCTGCTCTTTCTTGCATAGCAAGAATCGGGGAAACTACGTCATATTTTGACCTGCAGAACACAGGGACTTAAGGATACTTATTAAGGATTTTCCACACCAAATGGACAGGAATTCAGTCACTTTATGAAATGCCTTTTCGGAAGGCAATTGCCGGTTGAACAATTATATATACAGTGTGTGTATAGGCTATATATATATATATATATATATATATATATATATATATATATATATATATATATATATATATATATATATATATATATATATATATATATATATATATATATATATATATATATATACACGCACACACATACATATATATATATATATATATATATATATATATACATATACACACATATAATATATATATATATACATACATATATATATATATATATATATATATATATATATAAATATATGTATCTATATCTATACATATATGTGTGTGGAAATATTCAAATATATAAATATAAATACATACACACATACAGTTTATATATACACACAAATATATATATATATATATATATATATATATACATACATATATATATATATATATATATATATATATATATATATACACGCACACACACATACATATATATACATATATATACACACATATAATATATATACATACATATATATATATATATATATATATATATATATATATATATATATATATATATATATATAAATATATGTATCTATATCTATACATATATGTGTGTGTGGAAATATTCAAATATATAAATATAAATACATACACATACAGTTTATATATACACACAAATATATATATATACATATATATATATATATATATATATATATATATATATATATATATATATATATATATAATGTGTGTGCAGGTTTGTGCATGGATATGTGTTTTTGGTATGGCAGTGTGAAATATTTGGGTATAATATCAATATCAACATAATTCTCACCCATGATTGTATTTTGTCTGTTTCAGCCACTAGTTGCAGACCGACAAAGGTAATCTTATTCTTCAGCATTTCAATCTTAATATAGAAGTACTAAGGCGGTATACCTTCATGTTTTTTTTTTCCGCTAAATGAATCAAATTGCATATGATAATATATCACCATTTATTAAATTTATTAAATACTTTTGGCAAAACTGCCATCGCAAAAGGTTGCAATGGTGACATTCACCAACAAAAATGTAGCACGATTTCATCGTCAACACAGGAATATTTTAAATACTGAATTTACTAACTGTGCAGGCAAATTATATTTTCTCAATTTAATTGGAAAATGTCGTTTCCATATTCTCTCAGAGAAACCTTATGCAAATTATTACCGATAAGGTTACTTGAAAACTTTCTCTTACCTTTACCTCCCAACTGACTTTAGTGGATACTTTGTAATGCCATGTTGCATATAATTCATTTATACCTTCAGTACATTATATTCCTAATAGTGCTGAATGTTAATCAGCTCAAAACATTAAAGGGTCTACTACAGGGAGGCTATATTTACATTTTAGCAATTTTTCAAATGCCTCATTAACCATTTAGGATTCTCCATTCAATACAGAGTCCTTTCCGCAGAATACGTGGACTAAATACAGATTTTCTTTTGACCGATTTGCCAGACAACGCTACTACAAAGGACTGACTAAGCACCGTGCATAATTGTTATTATTTGCATCACAGAATGACCATTAGTACAGGACCTCCTAAAATGCCTCATAAGTTACGAGAGAGGATTCCTCGTGCTCGTTTCAGATGGAAGCGATGTCCTTCATAAAGTATTCTGCAGCAACCGCACCGGTAAAACCAAAAGAGACTGCACAGTTTGATCAAAGGTGAGTAGCAGAATTGCGTACAATAAAGACTCATTATAACTTGAAAGACCCTTTACAACCCACTTACTTCATTGTCATCGTTGTAACCCACCGGCATTTCTTGTCTTCCCTAAACCCCAGTGAATTTTATTATAAATTCAAGTCTGGTTTACAGGTAAAATAATTTACAGAATGTATACTGTATATGCATAATGTTGTGGATGAATTTATGCTAGAGTTTCTTTTCATTAACAATAAATTTTACTCAATGCAAAATCTAGATTAGGCCTTTTTTTTCGTTGTGAAGAATGAAACTTATATGAAACATTAACCGAACAGTGTAGAACACGCAGCTATGATAAAGATAAACGAGAGAGCCGAAAATAATTAATGAGTATAATTAGCAAACATTCCAAATGCCATAAACAAAGCCAGCGGTGCAAGACAAAATAGCCGCTCAGATTACATGGCTCTTGAAAACACCATGTCAAACTTACAAGCATTGACATGGATAATACTTCCATGAAACCTTTCACTTCTGGCTATTCTAAACGCAGTGAGAAGGGCTTTTAAGGGATGGCACCTGGTTTTAAACAGATTCTCCCACTTGTGCCACATCACTGATCACTGGCTTGCGTTCTTTCTCTAATCCTGCTCCACCTCTTAACATGTTTCTATTTCTATATAAATCGGTGTATTTCCGAAATTGTAACCGAAATCATTCTAACTTTTGTCCCATACCAACACTGAGGTGAAATTCAATGTTTGTTTTCCGTATAAAGGATTTCTCCCATCCCAAACATGTCATATGCGCGTCGACCCTATCACGTTCATATGCCAGACGTTCCTACAACACAGTCTGTGACACATTCATACATTCACGCAATGGACCGTCCCCCTTCTTCAGTCTTGGCATATGGCCACCTTCATAGCCAAGCTTAGGCAGTTATGTACAATGTGAACAGGTACTTCTTGGAAGAGAGAGAGAGAGAGAGAGAGAGAGAGAGAGAGAGAGAGAGAGAGAGAGAGAGAGAGAGAGTGGGTCGGTGATTTGTGGAGACATGGCATCAGTGGGGGAATCTATTTAAAACAAGGTGCTTTCCCCTATCAGTCCTTTCTAGCTGCGTTGAGTATAATGAGAGGAATTGGAGACTAAAGAGGAAAAATATACTTTTATCAGACTATCTGATGCCTAGAGCTTTTGGGATGATAATTTCCCAAGAGGAAAAGTGTTTTTATAAAGGTGAACAAATGATCAAATGCACTGATATCTTTCCAACTATTATAATTATTATTATTATCAATATTATTATCATTATTATTATGGCTTCCAACTATTATTATTATTATTATTATTATTATTATTATTATTATTATTATGACTTGCTAAGCTACAGCCCTAATTGGAAAAGCAGGATTCTATAACCCTAAGGGCTCACACAGGGAAAGTAGCCCAGCGAGGGAAGGAAATAAGGAAATAACTACAAGAGACATAATTAATAATTAATATAAGATTGTGCAGTAGTTAACCCGTTAAGCGAAGAATTGTTTGATATTTGCGTTATCATGTGTATGCGGACAAAGGAGAATAGGGAAAGAATTGGCGAGACTATTCGATGTATGTGTAGGCAAAGGAAAAAATATAGCCGTAATGAAAGAGAGGGACCCAATATAGCAGTAGGCCAGTCAAAGGAGTCAATACCTTGAGCGGTAGTATCTCAACGGGTGGCTGTTGCCCTGACCAATTATAAACGAAGACCTCCTAGCTTTTCTGTGTATGATTAGATGGTTAGTTTTCAGATGCTGGGAAAATAAAGTCTGGAGTTGTATAGAATACCAAATACTCTCAACAACGATATACCAAATTCAGAGGTTAAATGTTTTGACTTAGTCGAGCAAAGGTCAAGGTAAGATATTTATTGTAGTATCTTTTTCAAGGAGTTTTTAAAATATATCTCAGTAAATCATTAAATTTCTTTCACTTATTGGATAATTCCAGCTAGATCTGGTAATTCCAGATCTATCCTCAAAGTACAAGTACAAGTACAATTCCTCGTTGTGTGAGTTTGCTTTCATAATTATGTCGATCTTTGATGATTATAGCATACTTGCTGTATATGCATGGATCATCAAACCTGGGTTCATCATTATGCTACTTTGTGAAAGTTCATCTTTTGACAAAGTGAGTCAACATTTAGCTTGATTGCTTTAGTATACTCTACCCAAAATACTTCAAAGTCTTTGGTGAAATATTAAAAAGGCATTACATATTTTCCAGATGGATCGAAGAAATCCCAAAATCCCATACTGGGAGCACAATCCTTCATGACAAAAATCTCCGTACTTCTCCAGTTAACTTTCATCTTTGATTTCCCTTTTTACACTTTATCTACCATTTAACTTTTTTTTATCTTGGTAATAAAAAATAACCCAGCCCTCTTAGCAATTTTTTATGGCTCTCCGTAAAGAAACTAAAATATAATTTCAAAAGTAACATGATATCGGCCAAAGAAACGTGTGCGTTTGATCATCAAAAGAGGATGTATTATTATAATTTTCCTCTGGCGTTAATATAAGCAAATTCCCTTCGGATGATATGCAATCTCTGACTGATACAGGAAAATTGTTACATATCATGCACCATTCTCCATCATACGAATCTCATCTAGATACATGATTATTTGATTTTGATATTCCCTTCTTACTGCAAAATCATCGTCTGTACCCATCGTGAGCACGTGTGACGTGGACAAGGAAATATTTGTAATTATCAGATGATTATAAAACACACGAGCAAAAGTTCAAGGAATGGAGCGTTTCAGAGTATATTTAGACAGAAATGTCATACCGAATTATGAACGGGACTTAATTTTCAATAAATCATACAGAAATTATAACTAATAACGATAGATTATTATAGGGTGATTAGAAATATAAACATCTCATAGTCAAGCAATTTTTGTTTCTGCAGTCTCATAAAAAAAAGGATACCAAAACTATCTAAAACGACAACACTTGAGAGCTTTTTCCAATTGCTGAAACCATTCTTCTGTTCTGAGAATTTCATATTTTTTTGTAGAACCATAAAATGAAATGAATAAATAAATAAATCTATCATCAAACTAATAGCCTTTGGGGGACATTACTGTAAAGCCATACATGACACTTTCTAATTTTTTTCTGCATCCCGATAATTCTAAGTTCTAACGGAACACTTCGTAAATGAATTTGTCGAAATTCTTAATAGTTTGGTGAAAAATAAGAATAAGGATAAGAGCTAAAGAACTGTTTAGAATAAGTGGAGACAGTTTGATAACTACTGTAGATATATTTTCATTGACCTTTTTTTTATCTGAATTGCTGATTCTAAGATCAAAATGCACATAATAATTACATTCTGGGGATAAAATTAAATCTCATGACACTTGCAGTAAAAGTTAAATCCTGGTATACTTAGGAAAGAAGTGTAAATATGCAATTCCGTTATATGTCCATGTATTTCTATAGGCTAGTAAACAGCAAGAGCCCGTGCTTTTTCACATTATTGTGAAGTAAATCTACGAACAACCAACGAAGTTTTACAGGAATTTAAAGATTTTTTTTTTTTTTTTTTTTTTTTGCAAAGGCTACGGATTAACATAAGACTTTTTAAGAGTTCTAATTCTCCTATCATTAACCTATTTTGTGGGTAGTTGCAAAGCTTCATTTCCAGATATTAGATGCGATAATTCTACGCCCATTTTCTTTATTGTCAGGTAGCCAATTGAAAAATTAAGCAAAGTTTTGGCAAAACTGCTAATTCCTTACATTTAAGAATTATGCAAAAAGCTAAACTATTGAACAGATGGATATCTCTTTACCTCAGAGCAAAATCTTTTTAATTTTCTTTAATTCGAAATCTTGGGGGGGGGGGAAGCCAGTAGTGGTGAAACGGGTAGCGATTAGAGCTTTTGGTTCCCTACCATGGTTCTTTTGACCTTTCAAATTCAAAGTTCTTTTTCTACGGATTTTTTTCGTGACTACTTGCAGTCCAGGTGTAAAATAGTGACTGGTGAGTATACGACATATCAGGTTTATCAGTACATCTATTTGTGTGTGTGTGTGTGTGTGTGTGTGTGTGTGTGTGTGTGTGTGTGTGTGTAGCAGCAACAGCAAAGGGATACTAAAATTCATGTTTAGACTTGCCGTTGCCCAGGATAAAAATATGGAATTGGGGCATGTAACATCGATAGGTTCTGGATTTATAGCCGTTTGGACTATATATGTACACTATCAACCGATTACAACTTAGGTTATATATCTTGGCAGTGGACGTGGAGTTATGATAACATGAACAATAGCAATGCAACGCCCTCCTGCTATTAGAGTTAAACGAGCAATGGCAATATAACTCGACAATACGTGGAGTGATAATAATGACAATATACGTCAACTTCGAATGTGATATTTCAATACGACTAAATGATATCGACGTTTCCACTGTCTAAAGTTCCTCATAATTCTGTCTGTTGCATGATCGCAATATATCCTCGGCTACATGAAAGCATAAAACCTTAGGATATTCATGCAAACCTCCAGGGAATGCATGACAAGATTTCATGGCCCCTTTTATTATTCCGTCATGTAAATTTGATCCTAAAGAAAAATAAATGGTGAAAAAAATCAATGTTATAACAATTCCCCTGAATTAAAACACATCATTTATGATATAGTATTTTTATGAGTCCTCAGACCTTAATTGATTGTTTCAAGCCAATGCAAAACAAACAATCAGATGATCCTTTTTTTAGTTCCACTCAATTATTCATCAAAAAATCCAATCGTAATTCTGGAATATAAAAAAGAAATGCACGAATAGCTTTCATCTCTCGATCACCGTGTTCACCTAAAAGAAAGAACTGAAAATAAAATCGTTTGCTTTAACCAAGATATAACTTCTATAATTGTTTGCCTTTTAAACAATTAATGGTGGCTAAATTTTCATATATAAGTTTAGAGGATCAACCATTTTTGTTATTACAATAGTTCTTATTTATCAAGCTTTTAACAGTCACTCAGCAAAACTATATTGATAAAAGACTACATTTCCACAGGTTACAGAATAATTGAACCAGAAATTTCATACTTACTGAAGCAACGTATCATCAAAGTTCAGACATAAGTAAATGTTCCCATGTTAACGAATTTTCCAAACAAGGCAGTTGTCTATCAAGGATTCATTTTTAAATAGTTTTAAATAAATAAAACGAAACAACAATGGGAAAATTGTTGACCTCCAAAATCTTGTAAAACATAGAAACTATGACTTCTGAAATAACATCAGACTTGTTAATAATAATAATAATAATAATAATAATAATAATTATTATTATTATTATTATTATCATTATTATAAAAATGATAATAATAATAATAGCATGTCGAAACCAGGGGTCATACAAGTTGATTCAGGAGACAAAATGCTCGGTACTTTAGCTATCATTATCATTCATATCATACAATCATTATTATCCTAAATATCATTATAGCAGTATTTAATCACCATTATTTAATCGTTTTTCTTTCTAAAAGAAAAAAAAAACCTAGGCTGAGAGTTTATAAAGGCTTCCCTTGCAGAACAGATTCCTTCCCATCCGCCTAAAAGATCTTAGTAAACCCTTCATAGATGTCTGGACAGCTAACTTGAAGAATACCTACCACACATACACACACACATAAACGTCCTCTAATGGAGAGAGGTCGGGCGAATGATATCAGACCGAAATGTCTTTCCCATCAGGAAATATAATATGATTGTTGCTCGAACAAGTAACTTCTTGAACTTCCAAGTCCTGTTTGTCATAACACTTGGACTAACTAACCACTCGAGACGCCCTTCACCCGCAAGGGGAGGAACAGAAAGAGCCAAGAAACTCCCGAGAGTAAATAAACAGAAACAAGAAATAGCATGATGACCATGGTGGGTCTGTCTGTTCCATCCTCCCGGTCTTTCCTCATTTTTATTTATATAACTCTCCGCTTCAACTTTGTGTTCTTATCCACCTCATTTTAATGACACATCTTTATTTGTCAAAGTTGAGTTATCATTTTCAGTCTTTTTCTTTTCAGATCAGCAGAGGAAGATTGAAATCACTAGGTCCTTCCCAAAAGACATGCCTCAAGCGTACCCGTGGGCATAAAGCAACACCTCTTCAACAACTTAACATAAAAAGTGTCGCCATAGTGATGCCGCTGGGTAGTTAAAGCTGCATCATCTTTGTTCCCAAACAGCAGTGATGACGGAAAGGAAGTAACAGTATCTGTTCTCTTAGGTAAATGCACCATTTTTCTCACTTGGTTTACATGGTATCCAAGAGGGAGGCACCTGTACTAACATTCACTGTCGTCACGGATTTCAAATCTGAATTGAATGTATTAAGTACTAAGAGGTCATTTTTAGTCGTCTTATTTACTCTACCATGTATGAAACTTTAAAAAAAAAAAAAAAAAAAACATACAAAAAATGCCGCCTAAAATTATGTACCTATATACCAGATATATGCACGTATAAAAATAACAAACCATACCCACACGCACAATATATACATATACAATATATACATACATACTGTATATTCAAGTATACCATTCATTTGGCCCTCCATAGTATACAGTATGTCTATATTTAGGCGGTTACTCATCTACAAGGTGGTATAAAGTCACGTGACCAGTGGGTCACGTGGGGGCGTAATGTACACTTGTCTTTACCCATGGAGAGACGAGATGGGAGGTGCTGGGGGGACTAACGAAATCTCCCATACATGAGTTGCGTTAGTAATGAGTCAAGGGTTAGGAAGGCGTAGCCGCCTAGACTTTATTCATTCTGTTAGATCTACTCTGCTGTCAAATTGTCTGCGAAAAGAATAACAGCAACCAAAGAATGCAGCCACAGCAACAGCAACACCAATAATAATACTATGGGCTATTCTAGAAATTCAGAAAGAATTCTGCAATACAATTTCGTACTGATATTAACTTTGTATTTATTATTATTATTATTATTATTATCATTATTATTATTATTATTATTATTATTATTATTATTACGTCTTTATGTGTCTAAGAAGAAAGTAAAAAATCTCCACGAGAAAATCAATCATGTGTCAAGAGTTGTACATTTTGAGTGGATAATTTTAGTTGATTGTGGGTTACTGGTTTGCATAATTTTGGCAACACTCTGGAAATATCGATATACTGCATTGCGAATTTTGACATTCTGCTCTCGAATTATCAAAATTATTCAGGAATGAGAATGAGAGGGTAAGAAGGAGACTTTGCAAAATAGGAATATAATGTCCTGATAATGTTGAAGGTGATAATAATTAAAATGAAGATAATGATCTTAATAATGTTTGTATGCGATAATGAACAAAATCGGAAATTAAACAAAAATTAATTGTGACACTAATAAAAAAAAAAGAGATGCAAAGGCAAAACACTGACCCATTGCTTATGCAATTCCTAACCATAACAATCCTTTACGTCATTCAACTATAAATTACTCCATGGATGCAGAGCTATGTAAATCAAGAGAGAGAGAGAGAGAGAGAGAGAGAGAGAGAGAGAGAGAGAGAGAGAGAGAGAGAGAGAGAGTTTACGCACGCAAACACCCACGTCCGCATATTTCAGCAACACAAATGTTGAGCATAGCAAAGAGACAAGAGTACTTGCGCGTGCGCGAGCCAACTCACAGACGGTTCATATTACGAGTGACAAGAGAAATTGAATGTCACTCTGGTATGGAGGCTCAAGACATTCATTATTCATCATCTGGAGAGAAGAAATGACAATTTCATTGCTTTCGTTTCAATTCCCAAAAGTTTTTCCTGGCTCGTCGGAAGGTCTTCGGAGTTAGAGAGTTGGTTATCTTTCAACTCGGTTCTCAACATTAATGCTATGAACTCTTGGCTGTATTTTGGAATTCGAATTTCGGCTGCATTATGTAATCTCTGGGTACAAAAGGTCTCAAGGATACTTGGAACAATGAGTCTCTCTCTCTCTCTCTCTCTCTCTCTCTCTCTCTCTCTCTCTCTCTCTCTCTCTCTCTCTACCGCTTTCGGTAGCGTGCATAGCTGGCAATGAGTTCGTGTCCAGGACCGGGTGAGGGGGAACAGATGGGCGTGTTCCTAAGAATTGAGAATTTGAGAATGCCTCTGTCCACCTAAGCACCAAATCATAAAATAAGTTGTTAGCAGACCATTGCGGGGTGGAGACACAAAGAAATAGAGAGAGAGAGAGAAGAAAACAGACTGAGGTGTCAAGACGGGAGGGCCACGACGAGGTATCATTCATCTTAAGGGGGTAAAACCATTCAAAAGATATCAGTAAAAAAAAAAAAGTATGCAGAATATTCCAAGATTCTAGATATTTATGGTAAAAGTACATCATCTCTATTCAGTTGAAAAACCACAGTTTCAATGAATTTTTGCCACAAATCTGGTAAGCCTCATCTAGATAATGGAATTTCGGTGTATTTTTGGAAACAATGGGGTAGAATTAATCACATTTGATTACGAATCTTTTAACAAAGATTATATAAAACAATATCCTAGATGACATTAATTAGCCGAATTTTAGTAAGCTTTTAGTGAAACATAGACCTACGTAAAATCTATTTAGCAGTTTCTCCTTAGGAGCAAGAAAAATCCAAGTTCGTTAGGCTAGTGCAACAAATAAGAGATAGATCTAATTTCATTGATTAACTTTTATAACCAATAAGACAAATCCAATCTTATCAAATAAACCTCTCGAATGCAATAACATAATTTCTCGGAGTAAGATTCTGTAACCAATAGGACTGATCTAATTCTCTAAACTCTCGAGATCAAAAGGTCAAGTAAAACTCAAAATAATAGTTACCGAATTCCACTGTGCCTTAATACCCATTAAAAGAAGGAAAACCCCGATTAACGGGAGTTATTAGGTAAATCAATAAATCATTATTGAATACTGACAAAATCCAGTTTTTGCAAAAGTTTCTAGATGCAGTGTTTCCTCCTTCTGTTCTATGTGACATTCTTTAGGTTTTAATATGAAGGAAAAAAGGAGCATTTTTTAAAATCAAGAAGCTGTGACCAAATGCAAATTTTTATTTCCCAACTTACAAAGTTTGAGTTTTACCATTTGAATCATTACCAGCGCCTCAACTACCAAGGCAACAATATCGATTGCTATTACTACCCATAATAATGATAATTAGGCTCATCATAACTCATCATCGCCATCACCATCATCACTATTATTACTAGATAAAAAACATCACCTCCTTAACGGGAATGATGAAGCTAACATCTTAGCCGCCTCCTTTGTTAGCCATTTTGAAGCTATATAAGGCTCCATGACAGATCAGACAAAGAAGACTAGAAACTTGAACGCCAACTCGGTAAGAGTTTGGCGGCGTGGGTACGTTTGTGTGTTTGTACATAAGAGCCAAGTCGGAATGCAGGTCGGAAGGATATGGGATAGGTTATGGTGGAAGGGGATGGCGGGAGAATGTAGGATGGGAGCCATAGCTACTTAAAGAGATGAGAGGAGATGGTTAGACGACCAAAAGGATGGTAAAAAATTGACACGCAAGATGGATGGGGCAAGATGAAACTCCGTTAACACCAAGAGCAGAATACATAGCAGATAATAAGGCGAGATTAAACGGCCCGCCACGGACATCAGTAGTATCAAAGAAAATCTGGCGACCTTTAGACGGATATTTGCTTAGAATAATTCAATAGTTTCGACCTTATCAATAATAAACATATCTCATCTTACATAACATAAAATCTTTATATCCTAGAATCAATAATGAAAGTTTGGGGTATTCGGCTCTTATAAAGTGAGAGATTTAGAGATGTGTGTAAAAAAAGGTGAAGTGAAATAGAGATCTAAAACCTATTTGATTATGCGTACTTCATTAATTTTTCAATAATTTTAATATACTGAGCTCCTGATTATCTAAGTGTTCTATAAGTTTCCCAGATGGTCTTCGTCGTTCAGATGTTGGTTGGTATAATGTCGCTTTTAGAAAATACAAGGAAAACAAAAGTCACAGATTATAAAAACAAAGGGAAATCTCAATTTATAAATATGACTAATGTTAATCTATATATTTTTTTTCAGTGAATATGAAATTTCACAAAAAATAATTTTGCTATAATCTCTAAATCATACACTTTTAATAGACGAAATACCATTTACTTTTGAATGATACAATATTTTCCCTAACCTATTCTTCTCCATTCATCCAACATCACAATATCAAAATATTGTCATTTATCAACTCTTCGACTTTACTGCAGAATGCACTGACCTATTCCTCTCCCTCTCAATTCTCATTAACATATACAGCATTAGGAGAAACTATTGACCTTAAAGATTCCAGTTTATTTTCATTCACAGTTACTATTCACATTTAAATTCTGTGAAAAAAAATACGGTTTAATATTTCTTTTATATATTCTTATGTTTAAATTCCTTCGTATTCCACAGCTTCTGCAGCTTCAATCAGTATTCGTGCAAAAATAGTCCAATCACACTTCTCATTCTTCCATCATCTGTAACACTTCCAATATAATCCTTAACTACACCCAATCTCTCGATATTCATTTTAATATTTATATTCAATCTTCCAGATTACCACTTAGGATCATAATTGTGATATAATTGACTTTCTATATCAACTCGAGTAGTTTCTCCACAGAAGTTCTAAATATTTTCTACTATCAACAAACCCTATGCCACCTGCAGATATTAGGCATTGCATTAAAAAACGCATTATCTTTCAAACTTGCTTTGACAATTATTATTTCCTTGAGTACATAGATCCTCTTATTCAAATACAGTAAATGCAGGAAAGATTTGAGACCTAGGCCACCTTTGTCATAGACCTACTTAGCACCAAACTAGCCACTCTTCCATGTGTAAATCAGAAAAAAAATTTCCTTTAATGGTAAAGCTAATTGCTCTCAGCAAACTTTTATTTATATCATACGTTTCCAATACTCCACATTGGATGTTTATTATATATTATCTCATAAGTTTGGTTAACCCACGACTTCGCTACGTCCTTGTACGTTTCCCAGTATCTCATCTTAAGCTCATACTTATAAAACTACAGCATGACAAGTAAGAGATCCACAAGCCAATTTTTGTGTCTTAATTAATATGCACTGATTCCCTTCAATAAGACTTAATTCGCCCATCTCATATTCCATATCAAAACAGAATTATGCCCCTTCTTAGATATACCAGCAGATGCTATGCCTTTAACTTTGTATACTCAGTTCTTTTAAGCTTTACTTCAACGGCAATAACCTCATTTAACCTATATCACACCAATCTGAAAACCAAAACGTGTTATGTTGGCTTAGTCCTTTGCTAAACCGCAAATAAACCAAACCTTATCACGTCTTTACGTAGATATAAGAAAAGGAATGAAATATTCCGTTAAGATGGGCATACATCTAGACTATTTCCTAAAATGTTTCCTAGTATCCCCAAAATCATTGGAACGAACTGACAATTAATGTCATTCCAGGAGTCAGAATTGGAAAAAAAAACAGCATTCTAGGAAAACATACATTCATTGCTATCTCGTACTCCCACTTGTTTACAGTAAGGTGATAACTAAACAAACTTAGATCTTTTATTTTCAAAAAGTCAAATGAGAAAAAAAAAGGGTGCATTTTCCTTAATTTATCTCAGGGCTCGAAGGAAATAGAGCCCGAAGTATAGAAAAGAAAATGAAAGAAATGACCATTAATTCATCATAAATAACTTTCAGATATTACATTCAATAAAGCAAAGATAAAATTCTATAATGTTCAGTCGGAGATATGGAGTCAATGGTAAGTTAGTATGTCTACATTTGTTTTCTGAATGGCATCTCTTTTTAGAAAACGAAACTAAATAACTGAACAGTGTTTGAATTTAAAAGAAAACTGAAAAATGTGTATATTAAGAATAGCCCCGGAAATTATATTAGTACAAATTACTGTACAATCAATATGTAATTTAGTTTAGTTAGGTCAGACATTTATAGGCATATATATAAGGATCAGCCAGCATAAATATGCAGTCAAAAAAGGCAATACATGAATCTAACTCTGGTCACAGGATTAAATGGTCAAAGATTGAAACCGTAATCCATGTTAATGACTTACCCAGGGACATATCCTTGCTACAGTCTTAGTTACATGTATAATCCACACACACACATATGTACTGTAATATATATATATATATATATATAATATATATATATATATATATATATATATATATGTATATGTATATATATATACATATATATATATATATATATATATATATATATATATATATATATATATATATATATATATGGGTAAAATAGGAACATTAAATCTGGCAGGTATTCCATTTGACCATGCATCAATCTGTTTCCTTTTCTTAAATCCAACTAAGATGACCTGACAGGTATCCTATTTTTCGTAAAAATACAACATAATTGGGTTTTTACTTCAGTGCGGGTCAATAGGACAAACGAAGACTAATTTTCCTTTCATGGTTTGATATATATATATATATACATATATATATATATATATATATATATATATATATATATATATATATATATATATATATATATATATATAAGTATTTTAGCAGTATCTTCTCCAATCACAGAGATCATAACCCTATAGTTGGGGTTCCTCTGCCTAATGACACATTTATTCTTATTCAAGACATCAGCGCTACTTGGGGTAGCGCCGTCCATGCATGAAATCAATATGCATAATAGAGTGCTAAAGCACTTTCGTAATGGAATTTCCTTCAAGGCAGTAGTGGTAAAATTTACAACCTAGTTAAACTGAATATACGGAAAAACATTCATAGCTGAAAAAGTGGTTAGCATTGTCAGTACACTGAGTCTGAAGTACCCCCAAGCATTTTAATTTCAAAGCTAATCAAGGACAATGAACAGCAAAAATCTGCTATCGAATTGTTAATTCTCTCACACACACACATATATACTGTAATATATATATATATATATATATATATATATATATATATATATACATATATATATATATATATATATATATATATATATATATATATATATATATATATATATAATATGCATGTACACACATAAATATCTTCATATTTATATTTCTGTGTGTAGATATAATAATATTCTATACTCTGTTTTGAGACATGAAAAATTGCCGAGAAGAGGAGTGATGTTTGCTGCGGAAAAAAAAAAAAAGTGTTAATTTGGATTGTGGAGAGAAGCTGCTTGTTGTGAGAGAGTTTTGAAGCGGTTGTGAGAAAAGAAAAATAAATGTTAGCAAGACAAAGGTCATTAAGATTACTGGAATCCATTAATATGGAGTAATATTTGTTGATACAGGTGGTAGAAGAAGAGATGTGGTAGATTTAAATAAGCATCAAGGAGGAAATATAGAAGAGGGCAGGCTAAGAGATAAAGTGAATGATATAATATGCGAAGCTAGAGGGGTAGAATTTATACTGAAATATTTAGAAGAGTAAAAAACCTTTGGATTAATGAGGAGACGTTTTTCGTCAATCGCCTTGTGCAAGTGAAGTACGGATGTTGAATATAAATGATTGAATTAATGATGGAATCTGTAAAAGATATTTTTGTCTGTGGGAAAGGAAAGCTTTACGTAGGTATAAGTTGTTGAAATTTTGATCTTACCATCTGGTAAAGATAATGCTGCAACTTTTCTTAAAATTCTTAAATTCTTCAGCTGTGACTGCCAGAGAATTTTCCACTTCCATGTGTGAAATAACGGCTGACTTTTGAGACAAAATGAGATATGACAACGAAGCCGAGTCCTGCAACGGAGAGAAGATAAATCAAGAGTATTTTCAGATGGTCTACATTTGTGGATAGGATGGATGACCATAGATTCGTGAGAGATATATATTTCACATGAACTACATAGGAGGAAAGGGAAGAAAAGAAACAAGCAAGAATAATGATTCGATATGGTGCTCATAAACCACCTGTTTAAGTACTTGAAGCAGAATATTTCACCCCAATTTACTACAGAGGGAGATCATCCTTTGTTCCAGAAGCTAAGAGATGAATGGCAATGTGACTATTGCATTTATTCATTCTTTAACGGATATCCATCTACCTTTCTATTTACCTATATAGGGTAATTCAGCTTATTTAAAAGATTTGTTGCTGAAGGATACAAAAGCATAAAGGCTTAGTGTTACGACTTCAATGCATGTGGAATTAACTGTTGATAAAGTATCATAAAAGAGAATAAAAGATATTTAAGTGAAAGTAGGTGATTACAAGTGAGGTGGTGCAATATGGTAATAAATCTGTGGCCGAATGAGTGACTATGTTGTTTGAAGAGTGTCTGGATTTAAGGAAAGTTTCAGAAGAATGGTTGAGGAGAATAATTATTCCTTCGTAAGTTTTAAGGATAGCCTAAAGATGATAGAGGTGAATGCTAATAAGGAAGAGGCAAACTATAACTTACCATGAAGTAAATTGTATTGTAAGATTCCGATAAGAAAAAGGGACAGACGACCCGAGGATGAATAGCAGATCAATGTAGATTTAGATAAGGGAAAAGATGGATATTATGTGATGAGTTAAATATTTGTCGATGGAGAGTAAAGAGGAAAAGATTTTGACAGAATTAACAGACATGAAATATAGACGTTATTAAGGATGTTTGGTGTTGAAGGTAAATTACGGAGAGTAATCACATTTTTTTTTTTACTGAAGTAAAGTGTGTTAGAGTATTTAACAAAGAGATTTAATGGTTTAGAGTAGAGGTGCATCAAATGTAAGGGTGGGTTAAATTTGCGTTGGTGTGTAATGAACTCATGGAAACTGGTTGGTAATCAACAGGGCTCAAATTATCACAAATCCATTCACCTAATGGAGTAACATTACCAATTCTCCAACAGGTTCTTAAAGAACCTTTTCTTGCTGAATTGTTAAAAATAACGTTTTAAGATATAAGAAATGACCTGTCCCTGTAAAAAAAAAAAGATAAAGAAAACAATACCATTTGAGTATACACCTCCATAATCATCAAGGTCTAGTGGGAGTGTTTCATTTTTATGGGATCAAAAAGCTAAACTATTTCGTTTAGCTTCATGAAAACAGGAATGAGCAAGATTGAGTTTCTCATTGCTCTACTTTGTGTCAAACATATCAGCTAAATAAGGTTGCCTCTTCCTTTGGACAGTGAGTGACAGAGCCATCTAATTTGAGCAAAGCAGGAAGGCTAAATCTACACCCAAGAATGCAGATTTAAGGGTAGTCTACAATATATGGTGCTGCGCTAAACCAAAAATAATTTGTTTCTTTATTGAATCATATATCTTTTCAGTTGAAGTATAAACTTACTGAACAACACCTGTTAGCTGAGTATTATTATTCCTAGTCAAATCTCATCTGTTACTTTTCCAAATATGATAATCCTCCTTTTTCGCCGGATAATCACGTCTGCAATTATCATTGAACCAGAGTTTGTCCTTGATTCGCTATTCTACACACACGAGAGAGAATACTGCCTATCAATTATGATGATCAGATTTTCATTCGAAAGAACTAAAGACTCAATATCTTTATATAATCGTAACTAATTCAAATGTAAAATATCACTCAGAATGTTGGAGGCCCAACCTTGCTTATTATAACAATAGAGGGATCGGTGTAGACCAAGTTCAAGTAACAATCAGATTTGTGAGTAGCCACACTTATGATTTGCTCACAGCCTGATGCAGAAGCAAAGTCAAAAGTTATAAAGCCATGTCGATCACTAGATGAAACAGATTTCAACCACTTGCTTTGGTGAGCATTGATATCAACGAGCAATAAAGAGGCCTTTCTATCATCTTTTTGCATCTTATTCATAGTGATAATACAGCAATCTATGACAGGATAATCCAAGTCTTGATTCCGGTAAATGGAACACGAAAGTTGTTATGTCAAAACTTTTAAGACCTGACTTGAATGAGACCCATATTCAAAATAGGACTTAAAAGAAGCCGGTTCTCAGTCCTAAGACACATCGCTATCCCATTTCAAAATTATTGATTTCTCAAAACATGGAAACAACAGCTCAGACAAGCGCCTCTTTTGAGATACCAAAGGTTCTGAACTTAATGCCATATCATACTGTCTAGAGGTAACAGTAAGCTTGATATTGCCATGTAGTTCACGAATAGTGAAATGCACTATACGACACAGGCACAGTTTAGGATGCACTAGTCCTGGATTTTGCTCAAAACTACCAGACAAGATAGGAATTAAAAACAATATAAAGGTCTCAACATACTTAAAAATTCCCCTAACTTAATGATAACATAAACATCATGTACTCAATTATATACAGAGAAAATATAAATGCAACCCATAGGCTAAAAGACAAAATGGTGGAGAAAATTGGTCAACATTTCAGAGCTGGCATACCATGTAAGGCTTAGTACCCTCCAGGATAACCGCTTCAGCTGAATGAAGGACAGTAACGATGGTTTTGAAAATGGATACTATAGAGAAAGATAAAGGAACAGATAGGGAAAAAGGCAGCCTCTTGATAAACCCTCGGGAATCCTTGGCCATTCTAGAAAATGTACCCAACAGACTGTTTAGAAAAAAAAAATAGAGGAAGAGATTTTTGGGGAATTACATCTGGTCTGTGGGAACTTTATAAAACGTTCTCATTGCCCTACAAGGACCAGATTTGAGAAAGAGAGAGAGAGAGAGAGAGAGAGAGAGAGAGAGAGAGAGAGAGAGAGAGAGAGAGAGAGAGAGAGAGAGAGAGAGAGAGAGAGAGAGAGAGAGAGAGAGAATAGAATGAATTACGAGTATGCATTTGCTTTTTTTTTAAGTAAAACGAAAAGGGACGTCAAGCGAAGGCACGAGTCTGGACATAACTTCCCGGCATCTTTATCATTAAGTTGGTCCGCCCGATCGGATAGCACGGGCCATCATTGCTAGTAATTACAAGGGCTGACTCGCCAACCAATTCTTCCTACCATTCCCCCCAAGGCACTGAAGGCAGCCCATCTCCCTCTCCCCTCCATTCTCAGTCTCTCACAGGATGCAATTTAAAGGGAAAGACGGCCAGAGAAACATTAGATAAGAAAGAGGAAACCACTTCGTTTGAAAAGGTTTCAGAAATATGATAATGGAAATGTTAGAAATCCGACACGACTGTTGAATATATGCATCATGCATAACACCCAGTGCGAAGAGTTGAGTATACGTGGAAATGAACAAAGCAGTGTTGCAGCAAAGCTAGAGAGAGAGAGAGAGAGAGAGAGAGAGAGAGAGAGAGAGAGAGAGAGAGAGAGAGAGAGAGAGAGAGAGAGAGAGGAGTAAACAAGCTTCCATTTAAAAGACGAAAAGTGCCCCCTCTTTAGATTCAAGTCCATTAACACAATCTTTAGTGTCTTTTTTTAAGAAATTTTCAGATATATGAGCACCAAAAGACCAATTCCTGGATAACAATTAAGCTACGCAAGAGAGGTCGGCCATTAATGAAGTGGGATTAAATATCACAAGATGCATTGCTAGCCTCAGACGCATGACTGGTTCTTACTAGAGTTCAGTTTTACCTAATCACAGTGATTATGATCCCAACCTAGACGATCTATCTAAGTAATAAAAATCTCTTTGGAATCTGCAGCATCATGGAGGAGCTCCTCATAAGATAATGCTAAATGCTACTTTGCATCAGTATCAGGTAGTCTCCCCTTTGGTTTCGACAAGTTCGAATTTTCGCATAATGGCTTGGGCTTTACTTGTCTGCAAAATCCATGTTAAAGACAATTCTGGATGGGAAATGAACAAGCAATTTTCCTGGCGTTTTTAAGGATTGCAATTTTAATTTCCAACATTAATTACATAAGCTCAATAGTTTTGAAAAAAATATATGAACATTTGCACATAAAATAGAAGATGTAAGTTGGGATCTATTCACTTGCGGAATTCTAAGATTCCAGTTAGGATCAAGATTGCAATGAAAAAAAAAAAGCACCAGACAGCTATGGAGTTACAACTTAATAGTGACAAGGCCTCCAGAGATAAAAGATAATTGGATAAAAGAAACACAACAAGAATATCAAGACTACAGGGAAATGATGCTAGGAGGATATGTCTGAAAATTTGTATTGACTTTTCTTAGTAAAAGAAAACACAGTGGCAGAGCAGTTAGGCCATAATTCGCCTTGAAATAACTGGGCAAAAACGGGAACTAGAGTGCTTCATTATCCAACCTTTCCTAAAGAGGTAAAGAGGTAGCTTTAATTATCCAATTATTTAGGTAATTATACGACTTAGATAATGACATATAAATCATTTGTAGTAGATCAATCGCACATTTTAAGGACAAAAGGATTCAATAATGATAAAAACACCAATCAACCTACAGACCCAGGTGCCCATAAAATTACTTACAAAATGAGAAAAGTAAATTATTTTTTTTTTTAAATTCAGTTACCAAAAATTATAGACGGCAGATATACCAAACGACCTTCGCTATAATTACAGCAATGAAGCCTGTCTTCTTCAGAAGAAAAAAAAATAGAAATAAAAGAAGAAGAAATAGATCTTTGAAAGCGCAAAAAAAGGGAAGGAAGGAAATGAAAGATGAAACGAATAAATTTTGAGCTGACAATTAAAAAAAATTGGAACAAAGACATGTTATATAAAAGGCAGGGTTAGGGAAAAGGGGCAAACAACTGGAACACTATCGGGGATAACAAAAAGGGAAGAGCCTGAGGAAAATTCTGCGAGAGAGAGAGAGAGAGAGAGAGAGAGAGAGAGAGAGAGAGAGAGAGAGAGAGAGAGAGAGAGAGAGAGAGAGAGAGTAAACCTAAGAGAAATAAGTTTATCTTATAATCGAAATACAATCAGACAAAAACATTTAAGAGCCAAAACCATGGCTCTCTGGCGTGGATAATATATAGTCATTACAAATAGGTGAACTAATATTCAAATATTTCTAAACGACTATGTAAAACAAAATACTTACGGCTCCTTCTTTGCGATTTTCGCAGTTTTTTATCACTTCACCATCATTAAAATACTTATTAGTCATAATAACTAAGGTTAGGGTAATATAAGAAAGCCACGGTGTGACGACTTCATGGAATACTAGGGATAACAAAGGAAGGGATTAGTAAGTATACGATGTAAAAATGTGTCCGAAATTATTAGATTTAGAGACTCCAAGTGTTGCCAATCCTTAGAGTAAAGGGTAACATATTTCATTGCATCAAGCTCTTTGCTACAATAGTTTTGACTTTTGACTACTATTCCACTACATATATACCTTAGAATAAGGTCTACTATGATATACATAAATCTTCAATATATATATATATATATATATATATATATATATATATATATATATATATATATATATATATTTATATATAAATATTTATGTGTA
>NC_090731.1:133572811-133582811 GCF_036898095.1 Palaemon carinicauda
ATATATATACATATATATATATATATATATATATATACATATATATATATATATATATATATATATATATATATATATATATATATATATAACACTGGATACTTAACAGGAATGTTAAATCACGAAACATATTAATTATAATTGCATCGTTTCCGTCCATGAATGTCGAATCACAAGCAGACAAAAGATGAATGACGACTGTAATTTCCGTCTCATGAATATAGAAGCTAGAACAAACAGATGGGAAATTCTGACATCATCATCATTTCCGTCTGGTAAATGCTAAATTACAGGATTGAAAGGCAATGTTATCTAAATTGATCCTTTGCATTCCATGATTGCCGCACCACAGTAACCCAGCCACTGAGGGGGGCAAGCTAGCCTCAACTTGGTGCCGGTCTCAACCCCGGGTAAATGGGGAGGGTTGGCGGCAGGCAAGGCATCCGGCCATGAAAAGTTAGCCAAAACCAATATGGCCAGTGGAGATTGTGAGATTAACCGATGATGAAGTGTGGGGCAGAGGTAGATGGAGAATACTGGCCAGAAACATCGAACCCACATAAAAGTGGGAAAAGATGCAGACAAAGAAGAATGCTGCACAACAGTTGATGAATTAAGAGAACATTGTTCCCATAATATGATTATTGAACAAACAAGATGACAGGAGATGAGTTCTAATGCCTTCATTTTTATCCCCTGGGCAGGCACTGGAACACCGTGTTCCATTTATTCCATGATTATTGAGCCATTGGATCGTCAAAACTGAACTCTGAATCATAGTTTCCATTTCTTGATTATTGAACCACTACACAAGACACATGATGATAGGATCTATAAATCACTTCTAAGAGAAGGACACTACAAAATCAAAGAATTGCTCTCTAGCCTTGGGTAGTGCCATAGCCTCTGTGCCATGGTCTTCCACTGTTTTTGGGTAGAGTTCTCTTGCTTGAGGGTACACTCGGGCAAACTTTTTTTTTTATCTCATTTCTCTTCCTCTTTTTTTTTTTTTAAGTTTTTGTAGCTTGTGTATGAAGGCTATAATGTAATGTAAACTGTTCTAAAATATTTTATATTGATCATTCATTTTCTTGTATTTTATTTATTATCTTATCTCACTGGACTATTTTTTTCCTGTTAGAGCCCTTGGGCTTATAACATTCTGCTTTTCCAACTGGGGTAGAAGCTTAGCATGTATTAATAATAATAATAATAATAATAATAATAATAATAATAATAATAATAATAATAATAATAATAATAATAATAATAATCTATGCATCTGGATCATATGGCCAATCGCTTGGGCCGGGGAAGCCATTCAGCGCCATGTTACAATAGTAGGAAACCTATGCTGACGTACATATGACCAAAGAGAAATTTCATCGATTTGATATTCCACCGACGTACATTTGACTGAACGGAAATTTCATTGGTTTGATATTTCACTGACGTACACTTGACCGAAAGGAAATTTCACTAACAGACATTCGACTGAACGGAAATTTTACTGATTAGATACTGCACCGACTTACACTTGACCAAAGGGAAATTTCACTGATTTGATATTTCACCGACGTATATTTAACCAAAAGGAAATTTCACCAATTTGATATTTCAGCAACGTACATTTGACCGAACAGAAATTTCACTGATTTTATATTTGCCCGACGTACATTTGAATGAACAGAAATTTCACTGATCTGACATTTCACTGAAGTACACTTGACCAAACGGAAATTTCACCGATTTTATATTTCTCCGACATACATTTGACTAAACTGAAATTTCACTGATATGACATTTCACCGACGTACATTTGACTGAACGGAAGTTTCACCGATTTGATATTTCACTGACGTACACTTGACCAAAAGGAAATTTCACTGATTTGATATTTCACCGACGTACATTTGACTGAACGAAATTTTCATTGATTTGATATTTAACCGATGTAAACTTGACCAAAAGGAACTTTGACCGATTTGATATTTCACCGATGTACATTTGACTGAACGGAAATTTCACTGACTTGATATTTCACCGACGTATACTTGACCAAAAAGGAAATTTCACCGATTTGATATTTCAGTGACGTACATTTGACAGAACGGAAATTTCACCGATTTGATATTTCACAGATGTACATTGACTGAACGTAAATTTCACTGATTAGACATTTCACCGACGTACATTTAACTGAGCGGAAATTTTACTGATTAGACATTTCACCATTGTACATTTGAATGAACAAAAATTTCATCTATTTAACAATTCACCGACGTACACTTGACCGAAAGGAAATTTCACCCATTCAATATTTCACGGACATACATTTGACTGAACGGAAATTTCACTAATTTGACATTTCACAGACTTACATTTGAACGAACAGAAATTTCACCTATTTGACATTTCACTAACATACACTTGACAGAACATAAATTTCACCCATTAAATATTTCACGGACTTGCAATCGACCGAATGGAAACTTCACTAATTTGATATTTCAGCAACGTACAATTGACCAAACGGAAATTTCACCGATTTGATATTTCACAAACGTACAGTATATTTGACTGAATGGAAACTTCACCGTTTTAATATTTCACCGTCGTACGTTTGACTGTATGGAAATTTCCCTGATATGACATTTCACCAACGTACAATTGACCGAACGGAAATTTCACTCATTTCATATTTCACCGACGTACACTTGACAAAATGAAAATTTCACCGATTTGACATTTTCCGAGGTACATTTGACCAAACAGAAATTTCACCAACGTTCATTTGACTGAACGGAAATTTCACACATTTGACATTCCACCGACGTATATTTGATATATGAATGACTTCAAAATTCTGGAAACCTATTCTTAAAAGAAAGGAGGTAAAGCGAATGTTCTCAGTGTCAATATAGGCACACGTGCGCATAGTAATATATTGGAAAAATGACTAGAGTATCCTATCAGTTGACTATATAAGTTCGTTAGACGGAAAATATTTTAGGATTTCTAAGTGAGTAGACAAATCTTTTCTAAGTGAGTAGACAAATCTTGTCTAAGTGAGTAGACAAATCTTGTCTAAGTGAGTAGACAAATCTTGAGAAAATCATGGTTATAGCCATACAGGTATAAAGTTAAGAGCTCTCACGTTAATGAGTATCATAATCTTCAACAATGTTAAGTTAATAACTGCTTTTATGTCATCCCACTTGGAAATTTCGAATCACTAAAGCCTGTGTACGGACAGTACAGAGGAACAAGGAAATGAGAGAGGCTAAAGTCACAATAAGGAGAGAGCAGTCACATGATCCAAGAGAATGATAAACTTGAAATTAATATTTTGTGGTCAATTCTGAGTGTATAATAATATTTCTAAAAGTTATAAGAAAAAGGTGAGTGTCGTGAAACGGCTGCATGGTTTGAATTTGGTTAAACAATAAAAGCATCGTTTTGCTAGAATTCAGCCTCATGCAGCATTGCCCAATACAGGTATTTATTTAAGTGCATTAAATATCTGCTATGCATAGAAGCTACTTCATTTAGCATTATAGATAAGAAAATTGTTGATATAACAATTGATTGTGAACTTTTGATGCAACTTACAGTAATAGGTAAAGGTGTCTGATTTCAGTTCCAGTCTCAGCAGTAAAGATGATCGCCAGAACGTCAGCCGGGCAAGCCCAACCGCCACTGTAGTACCCGCCCAACCACAGCAGTGGCCTCCCCAGTAAATAGCTTAAACTCATGGTCCTGAGAGGGGATCGATCTGCTGCCAGGCAAATGCTAGGCAAACATGTTACCACTATGCTACTCAGCAGATATGTCATGAACCCACTCCATGAAAAATCATTAAAGTAAAATTATTCATTGTCCTTCTAACCATCTTCTGACACGTATGCGATGAATAAGACTAAACTGAACGCATTCTATCATTCCATCTCTTTCCTGGGAGCTTTATCCATTTCCAAGCATCCTTTTATCTCCTATCTTTATAATAAAAAAAGGCATATATAAACAAATTCAAGAGATGATTATGAAAAAAAGAGCCATTTTGGGTGAGCGTTGAATTTCCTAAATCCGAAGAGTGGTTAGGTTTCTAGGTTTATCTGATATCTTACTCTTTTAATTTTACGATAGGTGGGGACTTTTTAGATTATTATAAACAAATCCACTTTAAAATAAAAGGTACTCTAAAAGGGATGATCCAAGTCTGAACACTTATATGCCCTTTAAGGGTAAATAGCTCAAAAGCTGTGGAATAATGTATCTAGTGACAGCCATTTTGACAGTTAAAATTCTAATTCAGAACGAATACAAAGTAGGATACAACTATAGCAAATCGCTTCAAATCCATGCGATAGAGTTCTTGAAATAAAAAGAAGATATATTTCGACAAAAATGAATTATCCTTTCAGTATCAACAATTACTACAAAACATCACATATTTTTTCAATTTGCCGAGTTTGAACACCATAGGTTGAAAGTGCATAAGATAATTAAGTTTACATGTTAGATATCAATTTAGCATCGATCACTCAAAAGAGAGTAAAAAGAATAATTTAGTATATTTTCCCCTGATTAAGAAATTTCAGAGCCAGAAAATATGTTTATACTCTCATTTGTTAACATTATATGTAAGTTTTTTAAACATAATCGATGCTATAAATGGCAAAACAACAGAAAAATAATAAAAGACATAGTATTCATACTATGAGCATAATTTGTACATAATTTCAATTCGAAATAATAAAGAGACAAAACATTTGATAAGTTTTCCAAAATAGAGCATTTGAAAAATAATGTACGTCAGGTTATTCAAGCTTTCAATCTTACCGAGCAACAATTCAAGGCCTGCAACTTGGCCTGTATCACTTAAAAACAAAGACCACTGTTAATCAAAATTGCATAACAGTACTGTACACAAGTTGATTTCAAGTATATGTTGCATTGCAATAGCTAATGCATTTTATAATACCCTGAAACCACGAGTGAGGCGTCTGCAAGAGCTGCAGTACATACACATTTACTGATATATTAGCAAATTCATAACATTAGTTACTTGGCTTTGACGAAATGTCAGTACCTTCTTTGTTTGTTGGTCAGATGTGATATTTGATCCGGAACGTAAGAAAATAATGGATGACATACAGCCAAACAAATTCTTTCAAGTAAATGTACAACAGTGTCTTACCATCATCATGGCACCGTAACAAGCATTCAGTTAGTTCTGTATGCATGTTGCATATGATTTGTCATAATTCTGTCCATGCTTTGAATGTGGATATCCCCACACTGTACCATCCTGTAACTTAGTACTGGGCATGCTGTTTATTCTAACAGTCTTGCCTTCTTCATCCTAAGTCTCAACACAACATAGTATGAGTTTTATTATAGTTGTGACCAGATTGTGCAATGATCTCCCTAATCTAGCAGTTGAATCGGTGGAACTTCAGAAGTTCAAACTTGCAACGAATGTTTTCATGCTGAACAGGCTGACACAAGTCTCTCTACACACTTTAAATATGACAGGTGTATTTTAACATTGATATTCTTTATTCATTACAAATTTCCTTAGTTCCTTTCCTCCCTGGGATATTTTCCTTTGGTGGAGCCTCTGGCCTTATAGCATCCTACTTTTCTAACTAGGGTTGTATTTTAGCCAATAATAATAATAATAATAATAATAATAATAATAATAATAATAATAATAATAATAATAACATCACCAAAACATACATTTTGATCAGACGTCTTGACCCACACTTCATACTGTACACAGAAACTGCGCCTTATAAAGCCACATCTCATAAGCAGATTTTCTTTATTCTATCTAGTGGTAAAAAACGTAACATAGCTTCTTCCACGTGAAAGCAGTTAGAATATTTTTCATCGTAAATAAAATGTAAAAAGAAAAAAAAATATGGCTTTAGATTGCTGCCACCATCGAGCATGTGAAAATCCCGGAACTTATATCACAGTTCTTTACATCATGAAGAGAATAAAATGGACAATAATCTACCAATAACGTAAATATTTTGTAAAATATAGTGAAACAGAAGTCCAATTCCCGACAGGTCATTTTTTCAAAATAATTCACGTAGTAAGATACATTCTTTGGTTAGGAATGCTTCCATAACTCCTTCTAGAATTGTAAAGTTTAGAGAAATTTTTCAACATCCGTTACACAGCATTTTCTAGGCCAAAGCCATTCCAATGCTGCGTTGGCATCGATTACCTTCCTTACGCTAATGATATAGCATTGGAACCGCCCAATACCTCATTGCTAGTATACGTGGATACGGTATACCCCCGCCCACACTAATCATATGGCAGTAGTGAAACCACGTAGATTACGACGCGAACACGCACGGACACAAAAATAAATATAATTGGGTATTTCGTAACAGGGCATGTGAAGAGAGAGAGAGAGAAAAAAAAAACAGTGTACACTAATCACCGCATGTTTATTCCTTATAATCGATGATGAGGGAACAAGCCCAATCGGTCTCTGACCAAGGCGGCAACTTTGACAGAATGCAATCTATATTAAAATGAAGACCAGCGGGAAATACTAAGTAGGAAAATGATGTTTAAAAGAGCTTACTCCATTATATTAGGAGGATATTCAATCTCAAGATATTTCACAGTATGCCCTCTCTCTCCCTCACTGTAATATATATATATATATATATATATATATATATATATATATACATATATATATATATATATATATATATATATATATATACATATATATATATATATATATATATATATATATATATATATATATATATATATATATATATATACACACACCTGGAGGTGACATTAGCTTATAGTACACTGTTCAAGGAATTAAGTGTACACATCGTCCTGTGCTTCAGTGTACACTGAAAAATCTCTAAACAGAGACGTGCTTCGCATAGTCAGTAACCGTGCAGATAAGAATTCGTTCAGAGAGATTACAAGCCTGACAGTTACTTAACAAAAGTTTTATAAGCTTAGTTACTCCATTGCTTTAGATACCAGCTTCGGAACCAGATAATGCAAATAGAATAGGAACAATAATAGGAAGAAGAAATAAGAAAAAAAAAAATCCAAATAAGTTGGATAATGAACTATTTTCAGTAACCTAACACCAGCTACGCTCACCAGGAGGACATAACATTAGACCAGAAGTTTCTCGTGAAATGGGGCATGTTTACCCAAATAATTGATTAAAACTTCCAGTTAATGTCATGTAAGGCAAATAATGAAATCTAAGAAAGGTTTCAGATTCTGCATAGAAACTTATGCCGTATTGTAGTAAAACATTTTGTTTTTATTGAAATATACAATATCTAGTATTGAAGAATATCAATATGGCTATGGAAAGAAAGAAATAAAAAAAGAAAGAATTAAAATCTAAATTTAGTCAGAATTACTTGGAAACTTTAGAAACGTATGCAAGTGATATCCTTGACCACCCATTCACGCCCACCCCCACAAAAGCAATGCAATATCTTTTCATCATTCAGAAATCAAAATAAAAGTTACATCACTTTCTAACACATGAATTTAAGGATACTATAATGTAGATTTTGTTTTATTATTATTTTCTATATTCAAGTATGAGAACTCATTTGTCTCATTTAACCACCTTTTTCGTACCAAATAAACTATAATTTTTTTACTGTTCACTAACCACTATTTACAAAAATATAAAATAGAAACCCCAAATCCTTTCTTATTAAATATTCTTGGAAATAGAAATGAAGGATCAAGTTAAAATATGCACTCTGTAAGTCACCGGATAAAAAGTAAACAAGTAAAATATCCAAATAATTCCCGTTTATACTGTAGAGGTAAAAATATACTCTAATAAATTTCTCAAAACTATTGAAATTGGGAGCTACTGGTTAACATTCCTATGCAATAAATTAAAAATAGATTTTAAATCATTTCCACTTGGTTACGAAAAAATAAAAAATAATGCAAAATCCTTCTTTATTTTACATAAAAACCCAAAGTGAAAAACAAATATATAAAAAGACTTCCGGTTTCTCTAACGATAAAAAATGAAAGATTAAAAACACATTACTCTTCATTAATCTTCAAAAAGATAAAAGAACCAGATGGAATGCTGAATGAACTTTATTACTTATCACTAATAAAGAAATGCAATATCTAGTTGAAAGCGAATTGAGGCCAGGTAAAATAACTTTTCTTTTATTCCTCCTTTTCATTTGCTGATTAGTTATGTGAGAGAGAGAGAGAGAGAGAGAGAGAGAGAGAGAGAGAGAGAGAGAGAGAGATTCTAACAAGATAATCTAGATGGAAACGTTCTTATGGGATTAATGACCCGCCCTCATTAGAACAAACTCATCCAACCAAAACGATTTACTTTGTATGAAGCAGCCCAAAGGTGAAAAATACAAATTTTCAATTAAAAATTATATCAGTTTAAAAGCTGAAATATAAAATAAATCGACATTATGATCAACTTAGAAATTGTAATTCATTCTTACAAAAAAAAAAAGAGAAAAAAAAAAAAAAAAAAAAAAAAAAAAAAAAGATGCATTAAGTAAGGGTAAAAGAACGACCAGTTAACATAGATGACGAAAGTATCCTCTTAAAATGATATAATCAACCCAAGGAATCTGCTTAAGAGTAGGGATACAATATTCAAGTAAACTGATAAAACTAGTCAAAACTCAAATGAAACCCGAGTAAACATTGAAAAGAAAACCTGTAAATAAGAAATTGCCTTGATGTTATGATTAATAAGAAAACGGCAAACTTTATTTATAGTACGACAATCAGTATTTTGAAAAAAAGTATATTATTAGTAGGGGAGAAGCAATGCATTGTCATTTGTTCAAATCTTTGTTTCATTTAATACTCCCATCTTAGAAATTGTCGACGTTACTTAAATGCCAAATAAAGAGAATAGAAATAATAATGAATTGTCCAACAGCAATCTAACCTAACAGTGATTTTGAAGTTATCATAAGAAACCAACATAACAGAGAGTCAGGACCTTGTCCCTATTAGTTAAGTGAGTCGAGTTCTCATTGGGGCTGACCAAGGTCAGGCAGAAATTCAGGCATCACTGGTCAACTGGAACAGGATGCTTGGATTCCTCTTCTTCTTAAGAGATCCGTTCTTGTCATCTCTGTAAGTTGTATAACATGATTATTATAAGCGACCCGGATGGTGCTCCGATGCGAAATTTGATCCTGCAAAAGACACTCACAAGGATGTATGGTCACTATAGTTGTGTTTTTGTTTCGAATTCTGTATGAAACGATAGGCGAACACTAACGTATATCAAAAGTGCGAACTTTCGAGGAGTTAGGCAATAATTCTGGATAGTATCTAGAACACCGCCAGTACTAAAAATAGGTCAAAAAGATATTATCTGAATGTACACACAACCGCTGATACAAACACAGGCACAAGCACTGAATATCTTTTCAATAGTTTCACCCACGAGGCTCTACCGTTTAGTTATATCTTTCTTTCTCATCCATAGATGCGAACCGCAACGGTTGACTAACAACTAGATACGTAATTTTGTGCTTAAGTTAAAAGAGGAATTCTCAATTTATAGTAATACGCCCATCTGTTCCCCTTTGTCCGGTCCGAAACTGGAAGCCATTACCAGCGCCACGAGAGAGAGAGAGGAAGTGGTAACCCTTTGTGCTAACCCATACACTCTGTTCTCTCAGGCACTTATAATAACGTGTCCACAAATTCCTATGAAAGAGTAACAAGACACCTCAAAGGATTAAAAAGTCCTTATTATAATGAACATCTGTTTCAAGGGGACAACGGTGTAATTTTGTAATATGGCGACCTTTCCGCTACTTTAATTTGGCCAAGAGACATACAAAAACGTGCATCCTGTGTGTATACATGAGAGAGAGAGAGAGAGAGAGAGAGAGAGAGAGAGAGAGAGAGAGAGAACGAAGAATCTATGGTATGGCTGACGGATACTTTGAAT
>NC_090731.1:133587811-133592811 GCF_036898095.1 Palaemon carinicauda
ATTGCTGAAGGTTGTCCTCTGAATTTCTGGACAGAGTCGTTTAAATCTTCCCGGATATGAGAGAGAGAGAGAGAGAGAGAGAGAGAGAGAGAGAGAGAGAGAGATTCAAAATGATGCCCATAAAAAGCCTCCTATACGTATAATAACGTATGTAAATGCGGACTCTTGGCTTTATAGCCAAGCCTTGTACATGTATGGGCTAACGAGGTTTTATATGTAAAGGGCTCATGCTGGGAAGCGGGTTCTAAAATTGGTCCGCTTCAATGGCCTTTTGCCTTGCCGGGAATGCGTCTTAGCTGACAGTACAAGTACCTCTCGCTGACTGTTGACTGACTCGAGATAAGCCAACCTGATCTCTATGGTAATTAATGTACAGGTGCCGCTGCAACAAAATCCCTCTTCCCTATCCTTACCCCTCCCTGTCACTAGGGGGGAGGGGGGATGCCGGGGAAATGGGAGACAGTGTCTATAGACAAGACTGCAACAGGTGCATTCCACAATGCCAAATAATCTAAGCCTTGAACGCCCACTCTTCCTAGGAACGTCTCTCTCTCTCTCTCTCTCTCTCTCTCTCTCTCTCTCTCTCTCTCTCTCTCTCTCTCTCTCTCTCTCTCTCTCTCATCTTATTTATATATATATATATATATATATATATATATATATATATATATATATATATATATACATATCTTATTGTATATAGTGAATACATGCAATACATACAGACACATGACATGCTCTCTCTCTCTCTCTCTCTCTCTCTCTCTCTCTCTCTCTCTCTCTCTCTCTATTAAATATAATATCTATACTGTATACATACATATATATATACATATACATATATACATATATATATATATATATATATATATATATATATATATATATATATATATATATATCTACATATATATATATGTATATATCATATTGTATATAGTGAATACATGTAATACATACAAGACATGCTCTCTCTCTCTCTCTCTCTCTCTCTCTCTCTCTCTCTCTCTCTCTCTCTCTCTCTCTCTCTCTCTCTCTCTCTCTCTCTCTCTCTCTCTCTCTCTGTATATATATATATATATATATATATATATATATATATATATATATATATATATATATATATATATATATATACATATATATATAACCAGACACTTGTTCTTGATTATGTAGGGGAGATGACTGTGCGCGAGCGTGCATGAGTGAAAGTGTACATTTCCCATTTTCTTCATAGATGAGCTGACTCCAGGAAGTGTTGATTTCTAAATCAACTCTAAGTGCGTACTTTAAATGTCATTTGCAATCGTCACTGAAAATTGCCTCAGTCGACTAGCTATAAATGCTAATTCACTTTTAGTAAAAAGGGTGTAATGTGTTTTACCGCAGCAAGCTTATGTCACTACTTACTCCACACACACACACACACACACACACACACACACACACAATTGTCTATAAAGCGTATATTAAGTGTTTCAGTTAGAGATAGTGAATACTGTTCAAGAGAGAAATCTCCTAATATTTTACACGAAGTTTTCATTCATTCTCATGAATGGAGATTCTACCTCCAAGCAGTTAGCTCCTCCTCCTTCTCCTTTATTGTCTCCCGTATGTCAGCCACGACTCTCCTCAAGTGCTAGTTAATATGTCAATACTTTCTATATTTTGTTGTGAATTGTCAAGTTTTTATCATCTATAATGTTAGGGGTTATAAATTGCTCTTTATACCACACCACAAACCTTTGAAAATGAGTTAATATGTGTATTTATGGTCATGTGGAACGAATGGGGTGGAATCCTTTTATTTTCTATGGGAAAATTGCGTTGGTTTACGAGTATTTTGTGCTAAGCTTGCGACTGGAATGGATTAAACTTATATATCAAGGTACTACTGTGTGTGTGAATAACACAACGACAACAACAACAACAACAAAAAATAACAACAAATGCAGCCCTTTCTATTCTACTGCAGGACAAAAGCCTAAGACTTGCAAATTCATGTCTGGGGTTTGGCCTGTTTTCATCACCACGCTCTCTGATCACTCATTGCAAACCAACCTAGTATGGGTGGGACCTAACTAGTACATGATTGCTGATCATGACAATATGCAAAACCATACTCACAAAGTGTGCATATATATATATATATATTATATATATATATATATATATATATATATATATATATATATATATATATATATATATATATATATAATATATATATATATATATATATATATATATATATATATATATATATATATATAATGAGAGAGAGAGAGGGAGATATATATACATATAAGTGTATATATATATATATATATATATATATATATATATATATATATATATCTATATATATATATATATATATACATACATATATATATATATATATATATATATATATATATATATATATATATATATTTATATATATACACATATATACATAAATATTATACACACACACACACACACACACACACACACACATATATATATATATATATATATATATATATATATATATATATATATATATATATATCCTGTATGTATAAAATTGATTCGTTCACCACTAACTCTCGTGATTTTCATTTTTCAAATAAGCTACAAATACCATTTAATATTGAATTTGCTTTGCCATAGGATCTAAGCCCAAGTGGGCTTAAGTGTAATGTTTACACAAATTTCTAGGTCATAGGTTCGAGTCCTTGGTTGGGCAGTAATGATTTTCTTCATAGGAATTTCCCTATAGGTGGGAGATCCAATGGCAGAGGAAATTAAAGGGGATTTGAGGCTTGTTTGAAAAAATACACGAATGCATGACAGCATCACATGCTATGAAGTTACTCCAGTTTATGGCAATGTATGTTGCTTTCATGAAAAAAGGTATATATCCTACACAAAACTTCCATCAGCTCAAAAAAAAAAAGAAAAGAAAAAAAAAAACACTTCCCACATTTAAAAGCATAACAGACAATGGTGCATCGACAAAGCATCAACATACAAATAGTCAAAGAATTATTACAAAATCAAAAGACTGTTGACAGCTAGAGAACGAGGAATAACAATGACAGAAATCCTTAGTTACATCTTTCTTACTTGATCAACACGGTGCTACCACTGAACCAATGAAAGCACACCTCATGCCTGTATTAACAAAAACATTAAATACCACAGACGTTACTGAAGTTATTGACATCAATCCGATACGCCGGATGTCAGTTGAAGGACAAAACTCAGTTGAAAAGCTAGTTATCTCACTCTTCAATAATGTGACCAAGGCCTGCATATTTAACCAAATTGACTAGGTCTTCGATAGCTACCTGTTATCATTAATCATGAATGCAAAAATAGAAAGATCTTCTGTTGAGCCACTAACTATTGATATCAAACTAGGCGTGTAGACTGACATGTTTTGGTATCAGTTGACAAAAAAAAAAAAAAAAAAAAAATGAAAGATGCCCTGCAGATATCAGTTAGTCGACAGTAGTAAACAATTGTAAGTGGTGTGCTTCTAGAACCTACCTCTGCACTCACATTAAAAAGTGGTGTGATCAGCAGAGTCAAGAGCAAGCTTCAAATGTCCTTTGAAGAAACCATTACATCTATCACTCAGCCATACAAGGATCTCAGCATGAGGGTGTTCTTTGAAATAACTCAGATGTTTTTGTGGTTCTTATTGATTTCTACTGCTATTTCCATAGCAATGGTCTTATAGAAATTTGTATGAGAAAGCCAGCAGCAGATATAATAACCATTTATACCCTGGTGAAAAAGTTGGGTCCTCTTGGTAGAGTAATTCTTATAATTCCCTTTCTTATTGGGCCTGATGTGACCAGTAAATTAGGCAATAAAGCATTGCACCTCAAAACATAATCAGCAAAAAATATTTACAGAACTTTGGTACCCTTCTTGCATATATATATATATATATATATATATATATATATATATATATATATATATATATATATATATATATATATATATATATATATATATATATATATACTGTAGATAAACGAAAATATTTCGCTGTAATTTTTTTTAATATAAAAATAATTTCTTTATTTGTACATAGCTCATGTTCTTCCATGAATGCTTGAGACTGAAAGTGCAAGAGATATAATTGGGAATAAAATAAAAACATGTAATGCTATCGTTTCTGTACCTAAAAGCAAAATAAATGGATAGAATCCTATGGCCCAATCGCCATGAGGCCACGATATCCATATGTCCTTGTTCCCAGAAGTTTATCCAAGATTTTTTCCTTCCATTAGACATGTAGTTACCGAATCCATTGAGAAAACTGGCCCACTTCTAAATTCCAATAGCTCCCATGGCCAAGGAATGTACTATAAAGTGACATTTTTGTAGAAGGGATTCGTTCTTGATTCATGATTTGACAAAGAACATGCTTGTAGTTGTTCTGGTTGTTGTCAGCAGACGACTGACTGATATACATTCATGAGTACACAAATATATATTCATATATATATATATATATATATATATATATATATATATATATATATATATATATATATATATATATATATTTATACATATATACATATACATATATATATATATATATATATATATATATATATATATATATATATATATATTCATATATATATATATATATATATATATATATATATATATATATATATATATATATATATATATATATATATAAATATATGTAATTGGTATATTTCCCTTCTAGTGAAAACAAAAGCGGGATATTTAACCTTTTCGTTAGTTAAACCTCCTTGAGTTAGACGACCAGCGTTAAATGCCTTATTAAAAAGAATTGCTAACAAATGACGTTTACTCAGGCGATATCCTATACTAAGGAGAATAAGGCTTATATGGGCCTGAGCACTAAAAATATATATTATATATAATATATATATATATATATATATATATATATATATATATATATACTGTATATTATATATATATATATATAT
>NC_090731.1:133595311-133600311 GCF_036898095.1 Palaemon carinicauda
CGTCAGCGATCTTTATCAAAAACTCGGATACTGGCATGCCATATACAAAGGCCTGCAATGCAACAATGAAATATGACGGATTAGATGTGTCAGTTTGAAAATTTAAACACGACCGAATAGAAAAAAATAACAGCTATATATTACTTGATCTGTACGAGTTAAGCCCATTAAAATTATTTACTTTATTTATAAGTATCTGATTCCAACTCACAAAACTTCTTCAATTTCATTTCCGACACAGAAGAGTTAAATGATAAGCTTAAAATTCATTATTATTTGTAGCTCCTACTGATTATCTTGGTCTAGTGAAAAAAAAAAAACATTGTTCAATTCTCTTCTTAATGTGTAGACTCACTGAAACTCTATATACAGTACATGTATCCTATACGGTACTAAGATTAAGTAAAATAATGCCCATTGAAATCCATCTATTGGTTAACAAGGACAAATAATTGGTTCGGAAAAGAAAAACAGCAAACATACTCAACGAATTTGAGACAGTTTTAGCTGTTTTATTTGGACTTGGTTATCGACACATAATGGCAGTCTACCTGATGTAGGCAATTCAATTTAAATAAAGATATTACGTCGTTCATGTGAAAAAAAATTATTGTCCTAAAGGGCTCTGCAATTCTATCTTGGCTCTTTTTTGGTCCACTGTTCCCTTTAAAAACAATACATCAAAAGCCTTCAGATTTACATAGAAAATGGTGTTCCCTAGGATAGCGCATCAGGTCTTTAGTTTGGGCAGTTCTTATATAACGGTAAACTAAATTTTGAAAAATGATATCAAAGTCTTTGTATATCCTGCTGTTTTATTTGTGACAGCCATAATCTTTTCTTGAATGCCATGTACGTCTACAAAAAAGAAAATCACTAGGCTAGATTAGTATACTGTTTCACTCCACACAAACCTCACCTACTTCTTTCTCGCCACAGTCATATTTTTGTTGTTCCATTAATATTAGTTTGTTTCGCACCTATAACACCTATGATTGGCGTCCCATGAGTAAATATGAGCAACAGCTTCCAAGGACAGTCTTTCGTTTTTCAAGTTTTACATTTCATCCATTTTTATTAATGGCCTAGATGCAGACTACTGAGAAAACTTCTTTCATCCTTATTTTTTTTTCTCATCACTGGATTGGGTCCCGACTTCCAGAGACTGCATCTGCATATATCCCACAAAGAAACTCAAAATGGTTATTTCATTTCTATGTGAGTGAAATGCAATGTGCTATTCGACATGATGTTCCCGAGCAATAGATCTCGGCACTGGTTGGGCCGTTTGGGCGGCAAAGGCATCTTGCATCGTGTGCTATCTGATCACATCAACAATACTGCAACGAATTAAAGTCCACTTCGTGATGGACCCCGGCGCTTTAAGGGAATGTCTCGTTCTTTTTTGTTAGCCGCCAGACGAATAGTAAAATATGAGAGAGAGAGAGAGAGAGAGAGAGAGAGAGAGAGAGAGAGAGAGAGAGACTTGGGCTAAATGGTACACTTCCATAAATCTTGAAGAGAACCTTCCGAAAAGTGTTCATCAATTATGAATGACAGTTATCAGTAATCCAATTTTAGAACAAATATAAAAATTGTTGACTAACATCGAAGTTAGCGTGGAAGCAGATAGAAAATGAATTCTATTATGAATTTAGGATTCCCATGAGTGTCTGTAGGCTAGAGAAAAGGGAAATAAAAACTGTTAAAGATAATGTTATATGTAATTAAAGCACATATGCAAGGAGAATAATAAAACCATCTCTTTACTTATCGACAATATATACCGTATGCTGGTGTGTTATGTATTTAGTTGTCGAAATGGTTCTGTTCTATCCTCCTTAAGTTCTGCAAGCCAAACTTTAATTAGAAATTAAACCTAATGTGCAGCAATGATACAGATGCATTCCTGTTACAGATACCGCTCTTTCAGTGTATTTTGAACCCTTAGTAATGAAAAAGTTTAGGGGTTCAATTTACATGCAAACTCGCAAAGAGCCTGAGGTCCATTTTACCTAATAACACGACAACTCAAAATATGTATAATATAAAGGAGCCTCAGGGTCACATTTTTTCTTAATATTCCAAGAGGAACCTTCGAGTACTGAGACTAACGATGATGAAACTTCGTTTTCCAGAGAGAGAGAGAGAGAGAGAGAGAGAGAGAGAGAGAGAGAGAGAGAGAGAGAGAGAGAGAGAGAGAAGGGAACATCGCCAGGAATGTGATTCTCAACTGGCAAGTTGTAACGAACACTGTTACCAGGTCAGTGTGCAGCTATTGTTACCATGTCAAGAGTAACCGTTGTAGTAAGAAGAAAAGAGAAGAAAAAACATTACTGTTGTTGGTTTCTTATGCAACTTGTACCACAGCAATGACGTTGCATCATTCTGGGGAATTCTACATTAAAATGTCAGACTATATAACCTACATTGAAATTTATAACTGCTGCACCATTAATATCGTTCGCGCAATAAAAAATATTGTTAGAGAAATAAGAAATATAAACGAGATTGATGAACTCTTGATATGACTTGGAAATTTTATTCAATTATTCTTTATATCATCCACATGATCATAAATATCACTGGTTCATCAGCTATTCTAATTCACTACAAATATTCTAACACGGCATATTTCATGCATTTAAAATACGGTACTAAATACCGAATAACTGGGCGGCCAGTTCAAATTAGCAGTACTTTTGCCTTTTTACCCCAAAGTAATAGAGATTACGGGATAAAAGGGATGTTTGGAGTGCTTGTATTTTAAGCACCCGTTCTAAGGGATTTGAACCACCATGGAATCTTTACTCCTGTTTTATTTCTTTATGAGTCTTTGCATTATCATTACTATAATTATCATTATTAGCCAACCTATAACTCGTGGAAAAAACAAAAGGCTACAGGCTTGAGGGGCCCTACCGGGAAAACACCCTAATGCAGAAAAGAAATAGAGATGAAAATTAAAAACACTCAAACATAAACAAAAGAAATAAAATTTCTCAAGATATATATCGATTTTATATATATATATATATATATATATATATATATATATATATATATATATATATATATATATATAAATATATATATACATATATATATATATATATATATATATATATATATATATATATATATATATATACTGTATATATATATATATATATATATATATATATATATATATATATATATATATTATATATATATATATATAAACATATAAATGATGTATAAACTATGTAAAGAGACGTATGGCAACCTTCTCAACAGAAAAGCATTTTCCACAAGCTTAAACTTCTGATTAAACAATTTGATTGGGAAGATCACACCACAGTTTTATCATAGCTGGAATGACACATCTAGAATATTTCACAGCATGAAAATGAAGGCAAGGCTATTAGGATTACCTGATACTTCCTATTACGTGGTGGGTTCGTAGAAGTCTGGGAAGATGTGAATGCAAAGGATAATCTGAATCATGAAAAAATCTTAAGCAACATGCACAAAGAACTAATTGAACGATGGTGCAAGAGATTAATATCCATATCAGGGTTAAGGAAATTATTAGATGGCAAGGTTTTCCAGCAAGTTAAAAGCAAGTCAGATGTTGAAAGCCAAAAAAAAAAAAAAAAAGAAAATTATTCAAAACATGGCAGTATTGATAAACTAAAGTATTTTCTCAGGATAGCCAAGTTCCCAAAAACCTTGGAGGACCCTTAATATGCCAATTTGTCTTGCTATAAGAGGAGAATGATCAGACATGTTTCACAAAAGTAAATTTGCAATCAAGAACCACACCTGGAATTTTAAATGAATTGCATATAATTAACGAAACATTCCTAATGAATAAATAGGAGTGGGGAGGGTACAGAGTCCTTGATCTAATAACAATCATACTTTGAGTTTTATTATGGTTTAACTTCATCCCCCATAATATGCATCATGCACTAATCTAATCTAAATATCTGTTATGGGATTCAGTAACAATAGGTCAACATTCAAAAAATGAGAGCGATGCATCATCCATATAATAAACCAGATATTACACTATGATGTCCATCAACGTCTACTCTTCGCAATATACTGATTAAAAATTCAATAATAATAGTAAGGAATTGCAAACCAACTCTCATTTGCTCAAGTTTAAAAATAAGGGCCTCATGATTATTATTATTATTATTATTATTATTATTATTATTATTATTATTATTATTATTATTATTATTATTATTATTATTATTATTAGCAAAGCTACAACCCTAGTTGGAAAAGCAAGATGCTACAAGCACAAGGGCTCCAATGGGGAAAAATAGCCCAGTGAGGAAACGAAATAAGGAAATAAAAATACAATATAAGAATTAATGAAAAATTGAAATAAAAATATTTTAAAAACCTTAACAACATTAAAACCGATATTTGATATATAAACTATAAAAGGATAAGGCAATAAATAAACAATATAAGAAGTAATGAAAAATTAAAGTAAGATATTTTAAAAACCTTAATGACATTAAAACCGATATTTGATATATAAACTATAAAAGGACTTACGTAAGCCTTCTTCTTCTTCGCCTACATCTTTTCCCACTTTTATGTGGGGTCGATGTTTCTGGTCAGCTTTCTCCATCTAGCTCTGTCCCACTAACTATGGTCAGTGAGTAAGCCTGATCAACAAAAGAACATTTGCTGCAACTTTGAACTTTTGAAGTTCTACTTATTCAACTACCTTATTAATAAGATCATTCCACAACTTGGTCACAGCTGGAATAAAACTTCTAGAGTACTGTGTAAAATTGAGCCTCATGATGGAGAAGGTCTGACTATTAGAATTAACTGCATACCTAGTATTACGAACAGGATGGAACTGTCCAGCAAGATCTAAATGTAAAGGATGGTCAGAATTCTAAAAAATCTCATGGTCAAAAGCAGCTCTAAAATCTAAACAGTTCATACGAACATCATGACCACAATCAAGGGATTTCTGCACACCA
>NC_090731.1:133602811-133605311 GCF_036898095.1 Palaemon carinicauda
ATTTTATATATATATATATATATATATATATATATATATATATATATATATATATATATATATATATATGTGTGTGTGTGTGTGTGTGTGTGTGTGTGTGTGTGTGTGTGTGTGTGTTCGTGTGTGTGTATAATATAATATACAGCCAAAGGTCATAATTAAAAGAATACTTTCTCTTCACATTAATTTAAGACACACTTAACTTTGAAGTACAAACGCTTCTCCTGCATCGCATTTACACGAACTTAAAGGTTGTCAAATAAATATATTGTTTTAACAGGTGACGTTTGTTAATAATTTTCCTTTTGTTGGTCATTCAAATGGCAAGTAATAACTTATTAAACCCCCAATGGCAAAACCATCAGTAATAAATTTCGTGGCAATAAATCTCACTACAGACCAGTGAGATAATAGCCCATTGCCGTATCAGATAAATCAAACTGCTGGAACAAATGAGTTCATCATGTAAAAGCAAAAGGAAAGCTTTCTAAGGAACTTTATAATAAGCAATATATGCTTAGTTATTATTGTGCACTTCATACTATGATCTCCGGTTGTTCACAAGACTGCATAGTTCTCTGAATCAATTAATGAATCACCGCAACAGTTGATTGTTTTTAAAAATTACTGAAACAAATCAAGAGAGAGAGAGAGAGAGAGAGAGAGAGAGAGAGAGAGAGAGAGAGAGAGAGAGAGAGAGAGAGAGAGAGAGAGAGAGAGAGTTGAAATTCTAGAATGCAAAATGGTTCGGACTTAGGGTTGGCCTACTCGGTTACTATTTGAGACAACGGCGTCTTAACGACACAGGACTTTCACTAACGATCTGTAATCACTCAGGATAATTGGGATCGGCGGTTGTAAAATCAATGACATACGATGGGTGGGGAGACACGGGAAGGCTCAACCCGACATCCCCTTTCCATCATCACTGCAAAGAGATGGCGCTTAATTACGACGTGGACTCGTCAACACGCCAATCGGGCGTAGGCTCTATTACGCGAACTATAATCTCATCGAATGTACGGCATCGTATATTTAAACCGTATCGCCGTATATCAAAAAAAACCTTTATCTTTTCCGAGATAAAGTTTCTTGTTAATCAACATCAAGACGAAGTTGCCGTCGATACAAGATGTCCATCTAAATTCATCCTCGAGCCGACGCTTCGTCTGCCAAGAGCGGTCTGGCCACATCATCCATTTTCTTTAATCACTAACTTGAGGTTTCCAGCTGCGGGTATGCGGCATGAGCGATGCGATAGGGCAAGCGGCTGATCTGTAAATGGAGATCTAATCACGGTAATTGACAGCCACCAATAGTAAACAAACGCCTGAATACACGTAACGCTAACATTTACACCAGCCAGGTCAGTAATGTTTTTTTTTTTTTTTTTTCATTAGTTTATTGGTTCTTCAGTTAATAAAAAAAGGGAATTAATCTTGAAGCCGAGTCGGTTTGTAATTCGATGTTTTCAACTTGGTATAACCGTTGGCAGGGCCTGTAATGACCAACGTCCGGACAGGATCATGCGTCTGGGTTTATCTTGAACTGGAAACTGGAATGTCTTCAAAAAGAATTTCACCTAACTGGGGTAAGGTAAAGCTCTCATATTTGCCTCTAATTGCATTGTTTTGCTTCATCTTTTCTTTTCTTTTTTTCTTCTTTATTGTTTTCCCAATTTTTGAAGAGGACTTATTACGAGCATTTGTTTTTAGGAAAGTTCCTGCATCTCAAAGAAAAAGCTGATTGAAAAGCTGTATTGAAATGAGTAACTAAAAGTTAAGAAAAAAAAAAAAGCGGTAGCCTACTGCTCTGAATGTTGCTCCGCGCTTGCAGGCGTTTTATATATATATATATATATATATATATATATATATATATATATATATATATATATATATATATATATATATATATATATATATATATCCCATTTACTCATGATTTTCATTTATTCATTTAATTTCCCCCTGAGTTTCTTATCCCGAGGCTGAGCGAATTCGATATAAAGAGGTATTTATGGCTCTTTTATATACAGTATATATATATATATATATATATATATATATATATATATATATATATATATATATGTGTGTGTGTGTGTGTGTGTGTGTGCGTGTACATGTATATATATACATATGTGTGTATGTGTGTGTATATATATATATATATATATATATATATATATATATATATATATATATATATATATATATATATATATATATATATACTGTATATGCTTTCAAATTATACGGACAATCAAATTCGTCTAATATGAAAGTTACGCATGCATGGTACACACATTCATGCATAAATAGATATTTTTTTAGGATTTTACTTATTTTTTCTATCCCTTACTATTATTTCTAGCACAAAACCCGACGGACAAATTTCAATCCTTATGTAGACTAAGGTAAGTCAAATCAGGAAAAGCCGAAAAAGACAGAGTAGTGAAAAAACAATCCGTCTCTTTTATAAGAAGACTAAGACAGGA
>NC_090731.1:133610311-133622811 GCF_036898095.1 Palaemon carinicauda
AAGATCAAACATTTCTGCAGACTTTTCACAAAACATAGTTCTCAAACATAACGCCTATATTTTTAATGATTATTCTAATAAAATATCTGTTTTAAGTAAAAAAAACAATTCACAATCATCACATATTTCTTAATATTTTTTTCAGCATGGTAAAGGTATTCTACTTGCACCATGAAAAAGTTCATCCCTCGACATAATGCACCAAACTAGAAGCTCATATCCATTACAGTTTGGACACCTCGAAACGCACAAAAAAAAAAAAATGATTTCACCTCGAAAGCGTCACTTTTCAACCTTGGGTAAAAGCATTGTAATTCATATCGTTAGATCCTCCAAAAGCATAAAAAGGTTAATATCTCCCCCTCACTCGAAATCTTTGCTTTCTTTTGATGCTAACCTTATTGAGCTACAACACCATTGCTTTTTGCAAAAATAGTGTTTTCAGTAATCGTATCACCTTACCGATTCTCATCACTCTAGATAAGTGGAAACCTTTTAGCATTGAGAATATGTTGCCATTGATTTGTCAATAACAGCACTGGTTCGCCTCATCTAATTCTTCGATATCATCTTTATTGTTCAGAATTGTAACTATGCCAATCGTGGATGTTGCAGTACAAATGTACAAATTTTGCAGGTGGGCCACCTGCATAATCTTTTTCTAATCACCGTCCTGCTTAATCTGCTTTACAGGACAGCAGAAAATGTATTTATCACGAACAACAGTGAGCACAACTTGACGAAGAACACGAGGTCGCAGCTTTACAAAAAAAATCATTCCAAAGACACAGGAGAGATAATTTTTCTATTAGTGCTGGGAGAGTGAAAGAGTTAGGCTCGGGGTCGGTAGCGTAAGGGTATGCGTGCTAGTCTTGTTAGTATTTATCCACAAATAATGCACATATAGAGGTAAGTTTCTGCTTGCAGACAGTTACAGTACCTATAAACTGATTTGAATTTGTATGCTTGTATACCGATTTGCTCGTATTCAAAGTTAATCATAATCCGAGGTAATACTTTTGTTGACTGAACACCAAAAATCTTAAAAGACTCTTTCAATATGTTAATATTTTGTGCAATGGAAGAAGAAACAAACCAAATGTGTTTCTCAAATGTGAATTTACGATCAAGAATCACACATAGAATTTTAAACGAGTAGTCAATGCCAGGACCTAAATATTGAGGACCCACTGTCTTCTTCATCCCCACCGTTATTTCTACATTAAGGGGTTGGTTGCCTGATCTGCCCTCTCCAATGCCTTCGATCAGTCATCCTCTTCCAACAAACGTCTTTTCTCACTATCATCCTTCACCTCATCTCGCCATCTAATTCTCTTCCTCCCTCTTGATCTTCTCCCTCTTACAGGTTCCTCTCAAGTCCTCTTCACTTCCTCCCCACCATCCATTTTTAACACGTGCCCACACCATCTCATTTGTGACACTCTTATCATCTCAGTAACCTTCACTACGCTTGCTATCCTTCTGATTTCATAATTTTCCAATCTTTCAAACAGTGATATTCCCATAATCTACCTTAGCATTCTCATCTCTGGTCTCTTAAGCTTTGCTTCCTTTTTTCGTCTTAAAGCTCAAGTTTCTGATCCATACATTAACATTGGTCTTATAACTGCTATAGATCTTAACTTTTACCTTGATTGGTATTTTCCTATCACATACCACTCCTGGTACCTCCCTCCACTTGCCCCATGCTGCTTTTATCATGTTCTCAATTTTAGCTTCACATCCTCCCTCCTGATTTATAGTAGACCCCAACCATCTAAGTTGTTCTACCTGTTTTATAACTGCTCCTCTACTTTTATGTATGACTATCCTGTCCCTACCTTCCTCACTGCTAACCAGGGCTTTTAGTCTTATCCCCTTTCACCTTCAAACCACCCAGTTCCAAAGTCTCTTGCCACTCTACCGCCCTTCTCTGTAATTCTTCCTCATTTTCAGCGGTAATCACCAAATCATCTGCATATAGCAACTTCCACAACTCTTCATTTCTGATCCCTTCACTTAACACATCCACGATCAACACAAATAAAAATGGGCTTAATGCTGACCCCTGATGTAATCCAGCACTAACTTCAAAGGTTTCTGTTTCCCCAACAGCTGTTATTACTTTTATCGTTGTTCTTTTGTAAATCATCTCTACCATTATACCCAACTTCTCCGGGACTTTCCTTTCCCTCAAGCACCAAAACATAATTTCTCTTCGTATTCTATCATAAGCCTTATTTAAATCTACAAAAGCACAGAAAAGCTTCTAATTTCCCTCTTGTCTGTTTTCCTGTTATTGCCTTACTATAAAAATGGCATCAACAGTCCCTCTCCACCTCATGAATCTATACTGCTGTTTCCCATTCTTTACAATAACTCTCAATCTCTCATCTAGTACCTTCACTAACACTTTCAAACTATGCTCTGTCCTTAACCTAATTATAATCATACTTTGAATTTTGTTAGGGTTCAACTTCAATCCCTATAATTTTAACCAAGCACACATAATTGCTAGATATCGATATAGGGATTCAGCTTTCATAGGTCTACATTCAGGACATGGAATTGATACAAAATCAGTAGCATCATCTACAAATGCAACGATTGATTGATTAATTTAAAGTTTTCAGGCATACAAATGCAACGAGGTTGTTTTCTAGGCCAAACCACATATCACACGTAATATAAAAAGTTATGGGCCCAGAACACTACCCTGAGGAACACGAGATATTACTTTTCTGTAGTCCCTGTGTTGCCAATCAATAACTACTATTACTTAAAAAACTTTACTGATGCTGAGAAAAGACTCACCTATATCCATTAGTTTAAAATTAAGAAAAAAACTTAGGATTTACATGGCCAAAGGAAGCACTAAATCAATGGCAATCATACAGTCTTCCCGACCACAATCAAGTGATTTATGTACAGTATTGGAGACTGTAAGAAGAGTATCACATACTCCAAGGCCTTTGCAAAAGCCAAACTGTAAACTAGGATGCAGATGAATACATTTAGCATAACTACAGTATTTGGATGCTTAACGAAAAGACGTTATACATACATACATATACCAAGGCACTTCCCCAATTTTGGGGGGTAGTCTAAAAGACGTTATAAAAACTTGAAATAATATGAGCTGTGGAAATTGAGCAGCAATCAGCAGGACTCAAGCTATCACAAGCACATTTTTCTAATGGAATAACATTATCATCCAACAAGTGTTTAAAGAACTCCTTGCTAATTTGCAAAAAATAACAGACAACTTAGAAGTAAAGAAATCAGCTGGTTTTATAAAAAAAAAAAAGGAGGGGGGGGGGGGGTAAAATACCACGTGTGTTTATATATGCATAAGTATCCATGTCAGGCAAGAGTGTCTTAATTTCACGGGGCCGATAATCTAAACTACTGAGTTTAGCTCTAGGAAACAGAAATGAGAAAGTTCGAGTTTTCATCACTCGGTTTACTATGAAACACATGAGATAAAGGGGTTCTCTTTTACTTTGCATTTTGAGTGACAGAGCATCTGGTTTAAGCAAACGAGGAACTGTCAAGTCTACACCAAAGAGTGTTGTACTAGAAAGGTTTTCTTTTATGGTCGATTTGTATTCCTTTTCAATCAAAGCATGAACTCTGAGCAACAGCTCTCTAGCTGAGTATAGTTATTCCAAAACAAATCTGATCTGTTACTTTTCAAAAGATGACAAGCTTCCTGTTTCTCCAAATAAGTATCTACAATCACCAATAGACCATAGTTTGTCCTTCAACGGGTATTTTTTAACATTGAGAACGAATATGCCTGTTAGTTATGTTAACCCGAGTTTTATTCAAGAGAATAACAGGCTCTAAACTCTTCTTCTCTGTATGTACCACAGCCTAAAATTGGAAAAGAGACCTTTCACGCTATGTATACTGGCAAAGAAATATGAACAGGTTCACAGGAACCAGTGAATTTCCAATCAGCAACCAATGTATAAGAATTCAAACACGTAATTTCTCTGTAGTAGCAAGGTTATTTACTTTATTTGTTTTGTTACTTTCTTTAAAAGATGTCATGAATACAAATAAAATTTAAAACTATGATTTTTCATCAGCAGACACACACTATCTCCATTCTAATTTTAATTCAGGGTTATAACAATCATGTTTTCCATTATATTTCATTTCTTTATATATATTCAATAATAATATTGTTGAATGTATACAATAATGAATGTGATGAGCTTACCAGTTCCCTGATAATGCGTAATAATTTTGAATAAAACTTCCCTTATTACAGCACAGGCCAAAAAACAGCTTGTTAGTGTAGTACGGTTTTAAGGGGATTAAAAGACCGGGTATGATCTTCTGGACATATTCCAACCATTTCACTAGAAACGAAAGGTGAACATTTCCAGAAACCAAGGACTTTTGAAATGGGTCATTACTTTGAACAAGAGTAAATGTAAAATCAAGGTCGAACCCAATTGAATTGTTAACGGTGGACTGGATTTATAAATAGGATATAGATTAGCGCACGGGTCCATGTGGCATTTTAACGCACAAATATAAAAGGGTACGGAAACCCATCAGTTGCAATGTGAAGTAAAAGATAGAAGAGGTTGAACAGCAAGAAGGAAGAAAGGAAACAGGAACGGAAGTAAAGTAAGATATAAAGAAAATGCAAGAAGTGCCCGAAAGAAATCCGCAGAGACCTTCAACTAATGATTTAGAGGTGTACTGAGGGCACTACCTCGAATAGTTGTTATTAGTGCAACACCATTATAGAAAAAAAAATATTATGAAACTATAGTTGGCAGAAAGATGACCGTAAAGTTTCGGAAACACATTTCATTACCTCAAAAAGAAATATAATTCCTTTCAATGTAACAAGTAGCTTTATTATTCGTAAAACAACAGCGAACGTGAATTATTAAATATATTTTTGTTCTGAAGCTCCTCTAGACAGTGTCTGCTCTCGACAACGGAGCCAACAATAAAAAGTGCCCTCAAAAACCCGCAGAATAAGCAATTACCTTTCAAGATATTCTCTTCAGGGACCATACTCAAAAGCCAGCTGTTACACTTCAAGGTTTATTGAGAGCGTTATATACATACACGGCATACCTGCATAAAGCAATGTCATGCAGATCTTGTGAGAAATAATGGACCGAATGGGCAGGGGATCGAGAACGCCTCCCTTTGGAAATAGACGTTCAATTTAAAGATTATTTATCAAATATTTATTAATGTTTAATGTATTAAACAAGAATATATATTATTTGAGTTTATGGCGTAACTAAGCTAAAGATACAATAAGGTTTTCATTTCACAGCTACACTAATAAGGTGTTGTCATCTGAATTTGTGCAAAGATAAAAAGTTATAAAATTCACGCAATAATGGTAATCACATTGGAATAAAAGTTTCAGCCAAAATGCTCAAGCTAAGTTTATAATAGTATGATATAAATTTAATAAAACAAAAAATCAAAATGTAAATTAAAAGAAAAGAGCAAGGGATTCTTAAATTCTTTATGTGAATAATAAGGTCACTACTTGAAGGCTAGTTCCTCGTGAATGTTCCTTAATGGTACATACTATTAGTATGCATATCTTAACAACTGATAATCACTTCACTTCTATAAGATAGGTGCATTCATTTGGACAAATGAATAAATACACTTACACTGTATTTATTTTATTCAACAGTTGACAGTAAGCTGTTCTTGAGGTAAATAAATCATCAGATTCTAAGAAATCCTCCAAGTACGTAGCTTAATATTTCAGTTGCATAGATGCAGTTGCATCCCTGCAAGTTTTATTTTGAACTCATCAAGACATAATGCCTCATTGAATTGCCCAGGCTTGAAGGAAAATGGATACACACACACACACACACACACACACACACACACACACACACACACATATATATATATATATATATATATATATATATATAGATAGATAGATAGATAGATGGACAAATAGATATATGTGTGCGTATATATATATATATATATATATATATATATATATATATATATATATATATATATATATATATATATATATACATTTTCCTTCAAGCCTGGGCATTTCAATGAGGCATTATGCCTTATTGAATTGCCAAGGCTAGAGGGAAAATGGATATATATATATATATATATATATATATATATATATATATATATATATATATATATATATATATATATATATATATATATATATATATATGTGAGGATGATAAACATCATAGGTGACAACACATTCCCTTAGAATATGGCACTGTTCACTGGAAATTAATTTGATAGGACTCCACTAACATTAACTTTGCACTTACTATGCTCATGAACAGACTTAATCAAATTTACATATCTAGAGGAACTCCAAAATAACGCAGGACTCTCCACAAAAGGCTTTTCCATTGTCTACTAATGTCATCAAATGTGTACTTCTATATCCTACATATTGCTATCCAAAATGTTTTTAAATGAAAATTTGGTCAGTACAACTTCTACCTTTCCTAAATCCTGCTTGTTCATCTCTCAGCTTTTCATCAATCTTCCTCTCTAGTCTCTTTACAATAAGCATACGATATACTGTACATTCATGACAACTGAAGGAAGTGTGATGCATGTGTAATCATTGCAATCAGTCGTCTGTTTTTGCCATTTTCACGAAGACTCCTAACTCCCATCTATCAGGTCTTACGTCTTCACGCCATATTCTACAAAACAATCTTGTAAGTATTCTGGGAGACACTTCATTTACGACCAATATAATATCAGCAGTTATTCCATTGTAACCAGGGGGTTTCCATCTCTTGAGATTATTGATAATTCGTACTTCAAACACACTGAATTAATTTATGAGCACTAAATTCATTCATGGACATAAGAAGGTCCTGCTCAGATTCAGGTATATCAATCAAATTAATCCCTTCATATCTCTATTCATAACATCACTAAAGAATTCCATTCAACGTTGCCTTTCTTCATCTTCATTTTAAAATGCATAGAACAGTTGAGGGTGGTGGAGACGGATTGGACTGGATTGGTATTAGGGAATTGTCTGACCTAGAGTATGATGATGACGCTGTGATTATTAGCAGAACACCACAAGATTTGCAATGTTTGCTTACCAGAAAGCATGAAATATTACAGGAGGTTGGGCTCTTGGGCTCAAGATAAATAAATGAAAGTGATGATGAAAACAAAATATGCAATGAAAGATGAAATAAGAAGGACAACATATTAATGAGATAGATACATTTAAATATTTAGGAACTATGATCTCTATTACATGGTCTTTGGAATTGAAATTTAATAAAAGCTTGGAAAAAGCAAATCAGACATTGACAAGGTTAGTAAAATTTGGAAATCAAATCACCTGAAATTAAATTAAAAATCGGGCAATATTTTAGTTAGTGAGGTCGGTGTTACTTTAAGGACATGAGTCGGGGTAAGACAATGAAATAATATCTAACAGATTTTGTAGAGTTGAGAACAAAACCCTCAAAAGAATATTGGGAGTGAAATGGCAGGACAAGATTAAAAATGAAGCTATGAGCGACTATCTATTCAACTGCCATTATGTGGATGAGATCATGGTGAGTGGTAAATAGAGATGATTTGGTAATGCTCTTCGTACTCTCCAAGAGAGATTAGTTCAACAAACATTTACTTGAGCTCCATAAAGTGTTTGAAGAGTTGGAAGACACAGGCCTACATGGCTGAGGACTATGAAACGTGAAGTAGATGATGAATGGAGAAGTATTGATTTAAAAGCTCAGCATAGAGACGACTGGCGAAATCTAACAGAGGCCCTTTGCGTCAATAGGCGAAGGAGGAGATGATGATGATGAAGATGATATATATATATATATATATATATATATATATATATATATATATATATATATATATATATATATAAATTATATAATATATTAATATACCTTATACCAAACGAACATAAAATATAGGCCTAAATATCTAATGACGACAAATAAGTTACAATAGAAATTGAAACAAAGAGAAAGTTAACCAGAAGAGTGGTATATCGAATATGTGAAATCAAGAAATCACTGAGTAAACTACAACACAAATATATATATATATATATATATATATATATATATATATATATATATATATACACACACACACATATATATATATATATATATAAATTAAAGACGAAGGGCAACCATACTGCTTCTACAGAAAGAAATAAATCAAACTAAATTCAGCTACTAAACTTGAGAAAAATCCCCTTTAATAGTAAAGTTAATTGAAGATGGAAATACAAAATATCTTGACAGGAAGAAAGTATTAATTTTAGTGCCAATGATTAAACTCGAATTGTGAAGCTTAGGCATAACACGGGTGGTATTAGAACGGTGAATACTTTAAATCAAAGTTATTATCACGTTTTCCATTATGTACGCATAACTATCGTACAAACTAAAATAAACAATTAAGATTTATACATATTTGAGGGCTTTAATTACTAATGATCTTACAAACTCTGCAAATACTAAAAACCCTTAAGCATAATCAATGAAATAAGAAAGTTCAATAGACTTATCACAAATCTGAAGAAATTTTATAATTTTTCGAAATAAATATTGCTCAGGAAATGAGTATATCTAACCTTATCTTTAAAAATCTGTCAAAAACTCACTAAGGAATGTTGAAACGTTAAAAAAAAAATTACACATTACATAAATCACTTTTAAATCGTGAAACAAACACGTTTTTTTTTTCTAACACAATCAGTAGAGATGATGTGTTCAGGGTAACATTAAAGTTCTGAGAGAGAGAGAGAGAGAGAGAGAGAGAGAGAGAGAGAGAGAGAGAGAGAGAGAGAGAGAGATTTGCAATGTTATATAAAGCAAATACTAGTATATTCAGTTGCCAAAGTCGTTTGGAATAATCCCATTCAAGTACAGAAACTGCCATGATTTGCACAAAATCTAAATCTCTCGAGTTGCATATAATCACGTCTCAGAACGATCAACCCAAATGAATGAAACCTGACGATAAAATGGGCAAGTGAATAAAGACAGGATGGCAAAAGTAATCACATACACACCAGTAAATACCATTAAATTTAACGACGAAACATGAAAGGGTGATTAACAGGGTGTCCGGATATAGTGCTAGAGAGCCAAATCAAATTTATATTGTATTAGCAAAACTAACACGAATGAATCAGATCTTTCTAAGAAGAGCAGATTCATAAAAAAAAGAAAATCCCATGTGATTTATAAAGAACATAATTCCAAGAAATTAGAGTAGATGATAATCCCCTATTCCCAGGCATTTACAGATAAAAACTACTTCTCGGGCCCTTTGGATTCGGGCATCCAACCAGCATACATCAAGTGCCTATGTGTATAGAGAGAGGGCTCCATCCTCGGCCGACAGAAGGGGGTTCCCCATATCCTTGGAGAGTTGATGTGAACATCAACATTTTCTTTATACTACCAACGAGACAACCACGATCCCTACTAGATATCAGATATATTTAATTTCATCAGCAATATAAGGGTATCACAGAGCTTGTGGCAAAGTAATCTCTCTGGAAATACTATTTATGATGATATTATAACCAACTCTTTAACCATTCATTCTCAGATACATCCACATTAGTAGGTTTCAACAGAAACTAACTTGCTGACCTTTCCATCATAAAAAATAATATCTCTAAAGAATTCATATATTCATATGAGATTTTACATCAATCACTATTCCTTAGTGATAGTAAAACAATGAATTACACAAATCAATAATAAACGTCCATTCATATATCAAAATTTCATGTATCATTGCGAAGCTTATACGTAGTGCTACAAGACAAAATGAATGGCACCTCATCAAAGAAACATGTTGTATGTCTAGTATAAAAAGACTTAAAATCAAACGTCTGCTACGGATTTGAAGCCGATATAAATATGAGTGTCATTCAGCCTTGCATGTTCTAAAATATTGATAGATTGGCTACATCCGATTTCTGATTTACTGAATGAGACTAAAAATATTGCAGTGATATACTGCCAAAAAAGTTGTCTTGCCTTGATTGCTGCATACTCATCTTTTTCAACGTCATTTTTACAATCACCATCAAATAATAACCCATGGAGGGCAACTCCCATGCTCGTAAGCTGTTGTTAAACTTCCCATAAATATTAAAATCCGTCTTTCATTATTCTATCAGGTGAAACCTGTTCCTATACAAAGCAAAGTCGCCTTCGTAAATAAAAATCCCACCCCTTCCAAAAAGGGTTGCATGTGGGGAAGTGATGATATTCCCCCTAATCTCGCGAGATAAAAATGAAGGTTGAAATCTGAAGATCATTATTAAATAAAGTCAATTCGTCTAAAATAGATTATGATCTAAATAATAAGAAATTACAATGCAATGTTACACGTCTCCATAGATCAAGATAATATATGATTAAAATACATAAGTGATGTTGGTTATTTATCACGACGTGCGTAAGCACATATTTGTATGCACGTATATCAAGAACGTACATCACCGTAAAAGGGGGATTCTAATTGTATGAAGTTAAAACTAAAGACGTCCCATTTAATGTAGATCATTTGGTAAAGATAGTGTACATAGAGTGAGTGTAGGGTATACCTATATAAGTGAATCTGTGCATGACAATACACATTATTCTGGGGTTAGTCTAATCAAAAATAATGATTCGGTAAAAATCACCGCATTCACAGATTGAAACACCAGATATTCTAATCTCAGTAAATAGTCAGACATAATCGTAACACGTGAATAAGCCTTTTCCCTTCAACCCCTTCTAATGTTTTCATAACAAAGGCAGAAATCTTCTATGCCAGATTTCCTGCGGTTCTCTTTTAGAATTCTTTACAGCCAAATGATACAAAGATAGAATTAGATGTTATCTTGCAGTGACTATGGAAAAAAGCAGTGTAAACCCCAAGAGTTGAACTAATATAAACAGTTCTTTCAGTTTTTAAAGAAGAATTTACATCTTTTGCCATGCTATAGTCTTGGGACAAAATCATTATTAGAAAAATAATTATCAATTCATTTTAAATCACGCTAGTAACATATCTCTTGAATAATAATTAGGGCATAGAATAAATAACACAGGCTAAGCATTTCCATATACTTGTAAATGTGAAAGTCATCTTTCTTTCACAAGGGATGGTATTAGAACGTGACACCATTCCACTATTTTAACTGGCACTTTGCAACATAAACTACTCTCCAGATCATGGCTAGCAACATGCTTACAACCTCCCATCGTGAGGGTCAAGGTTCTTACGGGTTGAAGGTCCATAAACTTGGGCCTTGCATGAACTAACAACGTCAGAAATTCGTTGTTGGTCACTTATCATAGACCTGACCTGATATGAAGCCTTTTACCCCAACATGCCCATAACTAAAGAATTTTGTAGATTTACAGAGGTAGAAGTCAAGACTTAATGGCACCGTTAAGCACTGAGTGAAGTTTCTTCCATTTTTGGCATGTGTTCTTACACACACACACACACAAAAAAAAAAATAAAAAAAAATAAATAAAAGAGAGAGAGCTCTGCATTCATTAATTATATTTCTTAAAGTTTAAATCTAGCACGACTATCATAGAACTGGCACACATTTTCCTTCAAAAGTCGTTAATCGATTAATAAAAAATCTACTCACTTTCGACATAACAAGGCAAAATAATGAAAACGCTACCAATAATCAACTGAACCAGAAAGCCTCAACTCATGTCGGCATAAACTGGCCGAAATGGATCCCACTCTCAAAGTATTGATTTCAAGTAAGAAAATCGAACAACGATATTCAGAAAAATCAACACAACATCAACTCTAAACGAAATACAAAACTGTTTATACATAATAGATAAAGTTTCAATAGTTTATTTATATGACATCTGATTATCCATGGAGAAAATATAAGATGAAATGACGAACACACTTTATTTATTATAACTATGAATTTATGAAATAATGTTACAATATCTGGCATGTCAAAGGGGGAAGAGAGAAAGAGAGATAGGGAAATGTATAGTATTTGTTAATTCATTTGCGAGCGTGTTTGCATGTTGGCAAGGGCGTGCTTCTCCACGTGTACGGATCATGTGCATGAGGAAAAGTGTGTCTATGTGATATGACATGCATGCATACACATGTCTATGCATGAAAGCGTGTGTACTCATATGCCCTGTCACGTGCATGACATTCACATCAGTGTTATGTGAATATATTCCATGTAGGATCAGTATCAGATCCTTATGCATTCCCAGACACGAATTCTATTCATTGGAATTTGATTCCACTTGGCATCTCTCTCTCTCTCTCTCTCTCTCTCTCTCTCTCTCTCTCTCTCTCTCTCTCTCTCTCTCTCTCTCTCTCTCTCTCATCTAAATCAACCTTGATATTATAAAAAGGATACAATTAATCTCTTCTTGAACAGTGTATAATATATACCTGAAGAATACCTAAAGCTATCGTTG
>NC_090731.1:133635311-133642811 GCF_036898095.1 Palaemon carinicauda
GTCTGATACTCGAATTCTGAACCTTGCATAACCCTTGGCAGTTGCACCCACTACTGAGAGAGAGAGAGAGAGAGAGAGAGAGAGAGAGAGAGAGAGAGAGAGAGAGAGAGAGAGAGAGAGAGAGAGAAATGTTTTACTACAAACGGAATAACACCATACCATTAACAATGTAATGCCAAAAATGATAGTATACAAAAATATAATTAACTCTTATTGGTAGGGGAGTAGGAATGGAACATAAGTCAGACGTTGAAGAGACAAAGGTAATTTTCTTTTTCAAAAGAGGAGGAGGAAATCGATTAGGAGGAAACGTGAATGACCGAATGTTTTTTTCTGGTATAGGAAGCAATGAATGAACTTCTTGTGTGTCACAACGGAAGATTATTGCTGTTATGTATGACGTGCAAATGTTCATTGAGAGAGAGTGAGACCACACGTCAGGGGCCATCTTGGGAGTCGTTGGAACTTACGCAATGAATGAGCAATGTGTCCGTGAGCTATTAAAAATTGACATTTTAATCCTGGAGGTACGTGACGAAGAGACGTGACCGCTTCCTTTGCGCAGCAAGACGTCTAGACTGTTTGCTAGTCACCGGCAACATGACTTGTCAAAAATGAGAGAGAGAGAGAGAGAGAGAGAGAGAGAGGAGAGAGAGAGAGAGAGAGAGAGAGAGAGAGAGAGAGAGAGAGAGAGAGAGAGAGAGAGGTATATATATATATATATATATATATATATATATATATATATATATATATATATAAAACCTTATAATTGTGGTTCTTAACCTTTTTACTACCATTCCCCTTTAGTGGTTGGTCTCTCTCCCTACGTTTCCTTTGCAGGGGCGTTGTGTGGTTTCTATAAGTGGGGGCGACACTCTAAAAATTATACGGTTGTTACTACTACTATTATTATTATTATTATTATTATTATTATTATTATTATTATTATTATTATTATTAGCCAAGCTACAACCCAAGTTTGAAAAGCAGGATCCTACAAGATATAAGACTCAAACAGGGTATATATCCCAGTGAGGAAAGGTAATAACAAATAAAGTATATGAAAATACAAAATATTTCAGGATTAGTAACAACGTTAAAATACACCTGTCAATCATAAAACATGAAAAGACATTTACGTAAATTTGTTTCAACGGAAATTTATTTGCAAAAAGTTTGAACTTTTGAAGATCCTATGATTCACATACCAGATTAGAAAAATCATTCAACAATCTGGTCACAGATGGAATAAAACTTCCAAGATAATGTGCAGTATTGAGCCTTATGATGTAGAGGGTAAAAAAGGCTAGAATTAATTGCATACAGAGTAATACGTACAAGATGGTATAATCCCGGAGGATCTGAATGAAAAAGATGGTCAGAATTGTAAAAAACCTTATACAACATGGAGAACGATCTAACTGATCCATGTTGCTAGAGATTAATATCCAGATATTGAATAAGTAATTTAATAGACCGTCAGCTTTTGTGCAACAAATTAAGATGTGAGTTAGCAGCGGAAGAGTAGAACAATAGTCGGAAGCAGGGTAAAATGAATAATTTACACATTTCCTCAAGATAGATTGATCACCGAATATCTTAATAGACTTTCCCAATATGACAATTATTTGTGGTATTGAAGAAAAATCAGACCGAATTTGTTTCTCAAAAGTAAATTTGCGATCAAATATCACACCTAGAATTTTACGAGTTGTATATCGTTAAAGAGTAATTGTTAATACAAAGATTTGGATGCTGAGTAGCCACTGACCTTGATCTACTTACAATCATAATTTGAGCTTAGTTAGGGCTCAACTTCATCCCACATAACCATGCACTAAATTTTAGCTAGTGATCTTGCTTGCTCTACTCAATTCCTGATGACATTTAGAATTTTTCTGTTCTTGCTTGCTCTCCTCAATACCTGATGGCCTTTATAACTTTTCTGTTCCTTTTACTTGCTTTCCTCATACCCGATGAACTTTAAAAATTTTCTGTTCCCCTTGCTTAAAATCCTCAACATCTGATGGTCTTATGACTTTTCTGTTCTTTTTGCTTGTTCTCTTCAATACTTGATGAACTTGAGACTTTTTCTGCTCCCCTTCCTTGCCCTTCTCTATACATTATGGCCTTCATAACTTTTCTATTCGTTTTGTTTCCTCTCCTACATATCTGATAAACTTTAGAAATTTTCTGCTCCCCTTGGTTGCTTTCCTCATTACCTAATAACGTTGATCTAACAGTTTAGATTCCATGAAAATATAATCTATTTAGAGATCATCAAATTTAAGACAATGTCATGATTTGGAACCATAGAGTAAAAAATATAATAGAGGGCCCAGACGGCAAGTAATGGCTGTAAGGAAAACACGAATTATCCTGAAGATCAGTTCGAATATGTTAATAATCTATACTTCTACAAAGAGCAGTCGGGAAGATTGACTTTCCCCAGACCGGATCAGGTCTAAACGCGTAATTCATTTCTCGAAAACTAATTGTGTTACAGATGGAAAGTTAATTAGCACACAATGAGTTTCATATAGAAGGACAAATTCCATTTCTTTAATTCCATAATAATTCAAGAGATCATGAAAATGACATTTATTAGGATATCATCCAGTTTCAGACAATATTATGATTTGTGAGTATACAGTAAAATAAAATAATAATTCCATAATCATTCAAGAGCTCAATAATTGATTTACATTAATTTTCATCTTTACTTATGAATATATAACCAAATAAAATTCATAGAATATTTTCAAATAAAAAAGTTTCAGTACAAATTGATGGATGAACAAAGACATAACAGGACACAAAGGCAACGTTGTAATGGACACATTTTACTCTTATTACATTTATCATTAAGATTCCTTGATCTACATCTTTGGCAGATCAAATGTTGAGTGATAAAGCTATCTTAACTTCATTTCCAATAATGCGAAGGTAACTTAAGAATATGTGGTTGTCCTATAATTCATAAATTGCACACTTATAACAATGAAGGTCAAAAGGTGCTCAAGCAGTTGAGATCATAAAAGGTGTTTGCGCTTTCACCAATTTGAGGACAAAGATCTTAATGTTAATCTCACCGAGTGAGCTAGAGAAAGTGACAGGGGAGGAGAGAGAGAGAGAGAGAGAGAGAGAGAGAGAGAGAGAGAGAGAGAGAGGGAGAGAGAGAGAGAGAGGGGGGGGGGGTAGGGACAGTATAGGGGATTCTATACACTTAGGTATTACTAAGCGACGTAACTCAGAGTGAATCGGCCGTAGGTACTACCAGGAACTGAAACGAAAACCCCTATGCTCCCATCCATCCATCTAAACCGTCTATTCTTTTATAAGGACTCTGTCAGTGACTCATGATTGAATCTTCGTGATCTGTCTTGGCCGTTAGCATTTAACATTCCAATGTTGTTAACAATCTGAGTACAAAGTCTCTCCTCTCTGATTGCGTCGTTTGCTTGGTGCAATCCAATTCGCTTGCAAGTGGTCCGGTTTGTTCCGGGAAAAAAAAAGAGCGATGATTCGGAGCATTTACTAATATATAAATTCTACAATAAACTACAAAACATTTCAAACAGCCAAGAAATAAAGGGTTGAATAGAAATAAAAAAAGCATGGCTAAAATTTTTATGTTATATATAAACATTGTTCAAAATACCTGAAGGACTGAATAACCCAATAATAATCATTTAAAGGGAGACTGAACGAATAAAAATACAAAACATTATTACTTTACATAATGTAAAGGTTTTATGACATTGATCGGTAACTACAGACATTGAGTAACAATATCCTCTCTTTCAGAAGTCATGAATCACTTCCATTCGATAGCCAATAGTGTTCGTATACCCAAATTGAAACACAACGGAATGGATTCATTTATTTCAAACACACTAGTGTTACAGTAAGAAAAACGATCGTAAAAATCTAAGTATTCAGAGCCGCTCCTATTAAACACGATAAAGTACTTATGCATATTACTAAAAATTAAAATATGTGGATTCACGATTTTTTTTTTAATTAATTGTATGCAATTAATCTTTCTCTCTGAGGAATTCAATATAAATTGAATTCCTCTGAGAGGAAGATTAACTGTGCATACAATTAATAAAAAAAAAAAAAATAAAGACTAAACTAACAAACTTTCCATTCCAAATTTCAGAAGAACGAATTAGGTTCAACAAAGCTTTGAACTTCAATTTAAAAAAAAAAAAAAAAAAAAAAAAAAAACAAGAGACAAAATTGCACCCGAATAAACGTTAATTTTTTTTTCTTTTTTTTTTTTAATTTGCTATCAAAGCTACCAATTGCTTCCAAAATATCCATTCCAATAATTAAATCAAATCATAACAAACATCAAATTTCCTCAATTAGATCAAATCGTTTCAATTTTGATAAATCGAAGTCAAAATTAAACGGAAACTTACAATTTCAACTTCAATGGAAAAGGATTGTATTAACTTTTGTGGGGATCTGAATAGCCATCAAATACTTGACGTTAACCATCTTCTACAAGATTATAGTCTTGCAGGGTTGCCGATCAGAACATTATCTCACCGTGTTTTTCATGCCACTTGGAAATGTACTTGATTGTTTATAGAAATTCGCACTCAATTTAAAGATAGACACAATAAAGACACGGAAATTTATATCCACTCTTAGCAACATGCAATTATATGGCATACATGCATGATATTTACTTGTATACGAATAAGCACACATATTAATATATATATTATACCCAATCATTGAGATATATATGTATATACTGTATATATACGTATATATACGTAAATATATATATATATATATATATATATATATATATATATATATATATATATATAAATATTATATTATATATAGATATATATATACCCAATCATTGATATATATATATATATATATATATATATATATATATATATATATATATATGTGTGTGTGTGTGTGTGTATGTATGTATGTATATATATATATATATATATATATATATATATATATATATATATATATATATATATATATATATATATGTGTGTGTGTGTGTGTGTGTGTGCATATATATATATATATATATATATATATATATATATATATATATATATATATGTATGTATATATATATATATATATATATATATATATATATATATATATATATATATATATATATATATATATATATATATATATATATCCCATCAATGACTTATGCAATTTGATTCGCAGTCTTCGAAAATTCACACTCTAGACTTGAATAAAGTACATCGGTTTTTCATTAGGCCATGTAAAAGTACACTACAATTCATATAACTGTCAGGTTAACTGGCACTTAGCTGAGAATGCAAATAGGCCCTTGGGTTCCACCGCTGAGTGGTACAGCCAACGACGCATGTATGCTTGGTTGGTGGATAGCATCTGACCAACTATTTTTCTGTAATTGACCACCCGTAGTGTGCGGTCGAGAAAAGAGGTCGCACTAGCAACATCGTCCACAAAAACTTGTTGAGGACTTGAAGGCTGTACTCTTTGGACGCTATTTCCTACTTGCAATGAAGCTAATATTACTTATTTACAAAACTGTTATGAAAAGATCTCTTCTCATTCCTTTGATCAAAGTATGAATATTTGCATAAACATTTCATACTTCCTTTTACTTTCAACAATATTTTGGCCATCCAAGTTTCTTGAATTTTGTCTTGGATAGACCACATAAGATATATTGCTAAAAAAAACTCTAAATATCTTTATATACTAATTAAAAAGGCAGGAAATATTTTCTTCATCCCAGTTCTCAAAGGTTTTTGTTGGACCTATTCATCACCATTGATAGCAGCGCTTATCTCTTAATCACCTTGTGTTTGTCGCAGGGGAGGTCTCTCTCTCTCTCTCTCTGTTCCTTTGACCTAAAGGAGAGAGTTGACTTTTTTAACCTAGCAACCTTGTAATGCTCATCAGGTCACCACTTCCCACATTTACCATGTGAAATAGAGATGTTTGGACTGCACAGATTAGCGACTATTTCTCCCTACAGCAAGTTTTTGGAATTTTTCCAGATTCTTAATACTTTTCTTTTTATCATAATATGAAAACTTACAATTATTTTCATGGTCAAGTCTCACTAACTTTCTTGCTTTTTAATAATCTTTTTTTTTCTCGCATGTGTTAAACAATGCACATGAAATTCGAAAGAAAATATTGTAAGTCCCAAATTAAGAATTGAAACGAGATTGAGAGATGGCTGACTACTTTTTACTATTATATATGTTTTACTCTCTCGTAAGCTATGATAAAGTTTTTCAATAAGTAAATCTAAATTAAACAATATTTTAAAATAACTAAAAAAAATTGCAACTAGTCACTGGCCCTTCCACTATAGGAATGTCCTAATTATTGGAAACATCACAGAAATGTGAAAGATGTGTATGATCCCGATCGTGATAGTTTTAAAGAGCAAATACAACCTGGATTGCCTTCAAATAACAGTTACATAACCGGACACTTTTGAGATGAGGCAAATTTTGGAAAGTATCTTATCAACAAATAGTTAAGCCGATAGCTAGATACATCAACAGAATCGAATTGGTATAGCCATGCACACTTACATCGACGAAAATGGAAAAATAAAGTATCATCCAAATTCCTGCAGATGTAAGAATGAGTATTTTTATTGAAAATGATGTATAAAGTATATCACTGCATGCCAACCTCAGCATATTACATATATTTTTGGCTGATGTCCTTGTTTCAAACAAGCGAGAGTAGCCTATCTCCCCAACATTTATAAATATCCTAGTATTTTTGGTGAGAAAATTATTTTTGCTCCATAATTTGGAAAAATCCTATAATTAAAGCTATTCAGGAGAGATTATTCCCTAAAAGTACCTTTTTCGGTAGTTTGTAATTCCTTGATATGAACTACGATGCAAATTATCTATGCCTTATGTGTGTATATGTCAGATGAGCAGATTTTGAAAGTTTAAAGGTAACTCATAAATGACAAAGGCAAGGTGCAGTGACAATGCCCTGGAGACTGACCACATCTTCATATGATTAGCGCCCAAGCCCCATCTTGACTCCACCCAAGGTAGGAACAGAGAGGACCAGGCAATGGCTACCGATGACTCAGCAGGTAGACCTAAAGGTTTCGCCAAATTCCACATAGTTATCTCACAAGAATGGTGAGGTTACAGATATTATAAAACTCTATCGAGCTTGAGCGGGACTCGAATCCTAGTCCGGCAGATCACTAGGCAGGAACGTTTCCAATAGACCACCACATACCCTAAAGTAACTTTTGATGGAAATACCTAGTTCTCGCAGCGTGGCAGCATTAAAAGCTTCCTCTTTCACTCTCATTATGCAAATAAGGATGTTCCATTCTTCCCGTTATGCTCGCATGAATCCTCAAGGTGTGGTGTACATACAGTAAAGCAGGAGGAGACGTAAAGCATAAAGAGGAAACACCAAATGAGTTATGTAGTGCAAGAG
>NC_090731.1:133650311-133662811 GCF_036898095.1 Palaemon carinicauda
ACTTTGTCCATAGATGGATCCTTTTCCATCTGTCGGTTTTAGCTTTTTAATGATCCCCATTTTCCTGCTGGAGGCTTCTTGTAATTGACCTGTCAGTCCCTCTGTCTCTCTGGACCTCTCCGTGACCATCCATCTGATAGCTTAAATTTTTAAAATCCATATAATTCTAATCTCGTTTAAGATGAAAAATTTTGAAATGTTAAACAGCCTACATGAGCGATCCAACATCTCAGGTCAAATGTCAGATTTGACCCTAGACATCAACTTCTGGCTTGTGTGTGCCATTAGTGAGAATTATATTTGCAAAGGGATATCAAAGTTTCGGTCAGAATTACATGGCCACAGTCAAATTTAAATATAAGATTTGCCATTACTTTTGAGCTATATGAAATAAGGATATTATACTCTTACTGATGTAGAGGTCAAGGTCACTCTCTTAGGCTAAGATCAGAAAGGAGCCTTACGCAGGTCTTTGCAAATATATCATGTTTTGAATAATGCTTATTTGATAGATAACATTTCATTTGCTCTTGAAAAACTGTTATTTCTAGTCTCTAGCAAAGTCTATTTATGCTCCAAATATAAGTCCCCCTGATTTTGCTGATCTATTTTCATTTTTCAATTTCCATCACCATCCTTGTTTACTTTTAGCGACTTAAGAATATCGTAAAATACAATTACAATTAGACTAAAATATTGGTTTAAAGTATCTTGTTAGCTGTTGCATTATTGGGAGTTTCATCCTAAACTATGTGGGCCCTACTTGTGAAATATTGAGGGACGAAACTTCAAAAGTTTCCTGAAACTCATTTACAGTAGTCACACTACTAATTATTATATAAAATTTGATATTTTTGTTAGTTTTTTGTGTTACCCTTTTCAGTTCCAACCCCAAACCAAAACATTTATCACTCAGGCATATGCACACACATATATATACTATATATATATATATATATATATATATATATATATATATATATATATATGTATATATATATATTATATATATATATATACTATATATATATATATATATATATATATATATATATATATATATATATATATATATATAATCAGAAGGTCTTACCAGTATAAACTTATGGACCAGAAACTTGTAGCCTTATTAAAGACTTAGACATAAGGTAGTTTCAACTCAAAGACCTATGAAAAGAGTAATAATGGGAAAAACACTAAGACACAGAACAAGAGCAAAATGGATACGAGAGCAAACTAAAGTAGAGAACATTCTACCAATAAGTAAGAAAAAAATGGACATGGGCAGGACATATGTTGAGAATGAAAAATAATAGTTGAACATTAAAAATAACAGGATGGGCCCCTAAAGATTGTAAAAGAACCGAGGGAAGGAAGTGAAGTCGATGTATTAACGAACTAAGAAAATTAGCGGCAGTCTGAAGGTCATATATGAGGCCTTTGTCCTGCAGTGGACTAGCCAAGGCTGATGATATATACGAGTAAATATATGTATGTAAGTATGTATGTATTAATATATAAACACACTATATTATATTTTCTTCAACACTGGGGGCAGCTCCAGAGAAACATAACACAACAATCACTGCTACATTCATCCCTTGGATGCTGAATCATTGATGAAATCCTCTCGCCAGTAAAATTTCCACAACATAAGTCACCCCCATACACTTACGTAAATAAGAAGGGTATAAGTAGCTCATAAAACTGCGACATTCACCCCAATATTGCGTGCACGCTTTCACTTTCTAGTATTTAAGAATCTATTAACATTATAATTACAAGCCAAAATGTTCCAATGTTGCTAACAAGCCCAAGAAACCTAACAAGGAAAGCGGTCCAGTGCGGAAAAGAAACAGAAACGTTAAGAACAAACCATACAAGGTGAATAATAATGATCTCAACAAACTAATATGAATTACAGTGATAAATTATTAAATAACAGATTAACTATGAAGCGAGACCTATGTCAACCTCCTCAACAGAAAAATGCATCAAGTTTATATTTATGAAATATCACCAACTGTTTGATTAGAGAGATCATTCCATAGCTCGGTCACGGCACATGAATAACACTTTTAGAGTGATACATCGTATTGAGCCTTAGTGAAGAAAAGTCATTAGCATTAAAATTACCTATAAATATACAAATGTGTGGTGGATGATATACAGTAGTCTGGGAAGATTTGAATGCAATGGAAGGTCAGTATTTTGTAAAACTTTATATAACGTACCATGACACAATGAACTAATTGAGAGTCGATGACAGAGATTAAGATTAGTGGTAAGGAATTTACTATACCTTAAGTTTTAATTCATTGATCTAAGACGAGACTTAGCTACTGAAAAAAACAGGCAAAGGAGCAATATTCAAAACACAGCAGAATAAAAGAATTAGAAAATGCGTTCACTTAAATGCGTTTTAGTATTAAGAATAGGATAAATGCAAATATAAATAAAGCCAAGAGACTTGAATATCGTTAAAATTGTATTATTATCTCATAATTAACCAAAGTTATCAGAGTTAACAGAGTGTTCTTTGGTACAAAAGATATCGGCTTACAGCATAGCGTTTTCTTATAATACATCCAAAGGAATCCATATCTTATACCACCAATAATTTTCTTTTGCATATAATATGATGATTTGAACATATCCATTCAGACTGCACTGAGATATTTCATTTCATGAATCGCATAATTATCTTTTTAAAACCTAAAAATTCAACATCTAAACACAATCTATTCATACCGCAATGTGAACATATGCCCGTGAATTTGCTACAGATCATATATACATGTAGAAATCATCACAATAAAATTAAGATTATTCGTCCGAAGTTAAAGAAGATACTTATGGGAAACATAACAATAACACTGACTTTACTCTTATTCATCAGTTCAACGCCAAATCTATCATTTCATTGTGGACTGAGAAACGTTTTCCTGGATTCGCACCAACACGACAAATGATGAGGGTAGGGATAAAAATATAAGCAATGTAACTTAAAACAATTAAAAAAACTAGAAAAAAAACACATCTTAAGGCTGGCTTTGTCATCCTTTTCAACAACTTACAGCTGACCTTATCCCATCATTTGGCACTAAGTCTAGGCATCCCGTTCTTCGGTTGTCACCCATTGACAAATAGAGTAGATACAACAGGACAATATAACATATATTCGGCTGGAATATAAAAAGAAAACATCTACGTATGCGCATACAACGAAACCGGGACTATTGGAACGGTCTTTTAGTTGCAAGAGCACGTGTCTGGCCATAGTGCCAAGCAATTTAAAAACCAAGAATGAACTAAGAGTAGCTCTTACGGATGACTGTCACTGCGTTAAGAAATAAGATGGGCGTGAATGGGTAATCATCGGCCCAATAGATTTAAACCATTCATAAGAGGCATTTGAAATATTCTGTGGAATACATCAATTCAGAGTATAAATATCCTTTCAGCTTTATTCATAATATTCTTAGTAGGACAAACCTCTTTTCACCAATCAGCAATGATCTTTTAACAGCCATAGGTTATTGCTTTGCCAAAGAAAAGTTTACAAACATTCCCTATAACCGTGAATACGCGTATTCTCCTTTACCAAACAAACCTATATTCCTTTAAATGACTTTGTAAAGCCTGCTTTGACCGAAATAAAATAAACCAAGCCATGAATTCTCTTTCAATCATTAGCATTATGCTAAACAGAATTCTTACCATTATTCATAATGAGCACACATGCTAAAGTGATAAACGACTAAGAAATAGCAAAGTAAACTTCCGCAGAATCGAATGCCTATATGTGAAAAAATATAAGAATTAAAAGATGAAATAATGTTATCATTACAAATTTAAAAAACTGCAAAACGAGTTAAATGGTTCTTTGTGCATAATAAAATGATAGAATTTCAGAATGTTACTGTTCTTATACTAAAGTGCATAGAAATTATTACTATGGGGTTCCAAATTAGGCCCCGGCAACTCTTTGAGGGTCCACACTAGACCTTGCAACTATATGGACTTCTTGAAATTACTTAGGGGGACATACCCAGCCACTAAAAACTCTTTAATTTTATCTCTTTGACCAGACAATGTACCACAATAAAACAACAGCGGATGTTTTTGTTAACTTTGGAAAAGTTAACCTAATAGCCACCCTTAATTACCTCCGTCAAGGAAGTTTTATTTTCGAGTCGGTTTATTTATTTGTCTGTGACTGTGGACAGGATCACGTCAAAACTACTCAACAGTTTTTGACGAAATTTTCACCAAAGATAGATCTTTGGCCATGGACGACCCCATTAAATTTTGGGGATGATCCGGATCCGGATTCAAGCTCCTTATTAGCATTTTCCACAATTTAAAAGGTCACGTCAAAATAAATTGACACATTGGATTCCAACAAAATCTTAATAATGGATAGATATTGAGCATCGTAAGAAACCATAAAATTTTGGGAGATGGTATGACTCAAGATCACGATTCTGGATCAATATTACAGATTTTTACCATCTACTCTACAGTCAGCATATGAAAAGTGGAAGGCGATGTCCTTAGACTTTAGATAAATGTCGGCAATATTCATTGGCAGAGGTCTGAAATCTCTGATTATTATTATTATTATTATTATTATTATTATTATTATTATTATTATTCCTACCTATGCTGCAACCCTAGTTGGAAAAGCAGAATACTACAGCTCCAACTCAGTGCAAAAAACCAATGGAGTTGTAAAGAATAGATAATATAACATGAATAACTAGAAAATAATAATATAATAAAACAAATCTAAATGCTAAACAGTATCTGTTTAGCATTTATATCTATCTTGGCATCAAAACTAGGAAATGAGACTCATATCAAGCAGCTCTAACAGAAACCCATTTGCACCAAATGTGAGCTTCTAAAGTTACACTGATTCAGCTATTCGATCTGTTCACTCAACAATTTGCTCACGGCCAGAATAAAACTTCTTTACTGAGCTTCATGGAGAAACAGGTAAGATTGTTAGAATGGCATACATAGCAGTAAGTCGTGGATGGTATAGTATCAGAAGATCTGAATGTATGGATGGACATAATATGAAAAAATCAAATACAACATGCACATACAGTTTAGGTAACTGGAAGAAGGTGCCAGAAATAAATATCAAGCTCAAAAATAAACATATTAATAGATTACAAATTTGTTTATCAACAAGTTAAGATATGAGTCAGCTGCTAAAGATCTGACAGAAGAGCAATATTCAAAACGAAGTTGAACAAAAGAATTAAAGCTTTCCCTCAGGACAACAGGCCACCTATAATATTTTGTGCATTGGAAGACATAAATTTCCAATCACTTCTGTGAAAATGAGGAACGGTCAACGAGATCTAAATGGAAAAGCTTTAAATTATTATAAGCAGTTTAGTAGGTACTTTCCTTACTGACATTATTCATTCATAAAGCCCCTTTTATAATTTATTCTGCAAACCTAATTTCCACCTTAATATATCTCGTAAGCTAAAGATTTTACTATCTGAAAAGTGATTTTTATAAAATCCAAGGTTTACTTTATCTTCTAAACTTCAGCACCCATTTTGTTCGATTTAATTTCCTCCAAGAAGATCAAATCTATAGATTCATTCCTTCTAAGAATTGAAGCTTAGGGCCTAATCATGTTTGCAGCCTGGGCCCCAGTTTTATTCTTATCATGGGGTTTTACAAGTGTTTTGCAAAAGTAAATGAACAACCTAGTCTTACTTTAAAAATTTGCTTTCTAATTTGTACACATAACACGACTTCTGACTAGAATTGGGGTGATAGCTGCAAATGAAATGTGTGGTATACATGCATTATGTCAGGTTATATTTTCCAGTTATTCATTCATTAGGTGTAACCCTTTTCAAAAGGTGTTGTAAATAATTTTCATGAAATAATAGACATCCTGTTAAGTACATCATGGTTAACAAATTCTGCACAATTTAAATCGATGTCTTCATAGAAAATAGATACCATACATAGTCTACATTATCAAAATTATAGTATATATGACATGATTACACTGAACGATGAAGACTTTCAAGAACTAAATTTTCCCTTTTTAGCATATTTTATATGGATTTTACAAAGCAGTTAAATAATCTACCCGTCAATCGGACTCCCGCAAATGGGAAGGTCTGAGAATGAAAAATACACATATAAAAGGCTTATTGGATCTATTTATCGAAAGCTATATGGTGTAATATTCTTGAAGGGTAGGTTTATGTTTTGGTGGTGTTACAGCACATGGGACTGAAATGGCATGCAATCGTAAAAAATCATGCGCACCGTAGAAGCCATACCTGGGGGTATTACAAATATAGATGGGGTTAGAGCGTCCCCTGTAAGCAACGCACATCAGGATCCTCCTACTGTTGTGATAAATGGACTAGGGTTCCATTTGGGGTCACGGTTTAGGAGTGACAGAATAGAAGATCAAAGCAAGCACTTGGAATGTTGTTACTCTAACGGGCAGATTGAGAGAGACTGGATGCAATGGAGATGAGGTAGATACATATACAGGAGACTAGATGTAAAGGAAGTGGCACTAGAGAGACATGAAATCGATATAAGCTCATTACAGCACGTCATGAAAAGGAAGAAACGGAGACTGGGTAATAATAAGTAATAAATGGAAGGAAAAAAATGGTAGAAGTAAATAGAGTAAAACTGTAAATGATAGGCTTTTAAAGATTCCAATGATGATAAGGGATCATATAGTAAGTATAATTTCAGCAAGAACATGAGAAAGAATGATTTAGACAAGAGTTTGAGGCATCTATTAGAACAGTGAAAGGAGGAGGAGAAGCTAATCATAGGAATAGACATGAATGGCAGAATGGGAAAGACAAGGTAATCATATGAGGAGGTACATGGAGGCCATGGGTTTGGAATTAGAAATGAAGATGTAATAGTGTGTACCCCCAAGGAAGACTATTCTAACCAAAGACAGTTGATGACCATTGTGCAGAGACTATGGCACTACCCAAGACTAGAGCATAATGGTTTGATTTCGGAGTGTCCTTCCATAAGAGATGCTTACTCGTGTTGGTAAGCATTTGGCCCAATGTGCGTACGGTATGTGCAAATGTTCTGCATAACATACTACTACTACTGTTTCATCTGTTAGTGTGAATTTTATATCTATAAAACTTAAACCCCTAATAAGAGCAATTTCTAAATGGCCTAAAATAGTTATGAATAAATGTGAGAAAAAAATTATTACAAAGTTATACAGAAAATAAGGAAAGGTATTCTTGGAAAAGAAAATCACACACAGATAAAAACAGAAAGGACTGAGCACAAAATCATAATAACTAATAAGTAGAAAGCTTATAAATTAAAAATAGTTGGAACCTGCTAATATCAATTCTTTGATGCAGAGATTCCTAATATGTTTATCTATTTTCATATAGAAAAATATCGTTATACTGATTTCACAAACTTGTGATGAAGATAGAGCAAATATTTCATTCACAAATAAGGCGGGAAAATTGTAAATAAACCAGAAGAGTAAATGAATAATGATACAGAAAAGACATTATAAAAAGGACATACACAGGAGGGAGGAGAGTTTATTATAATAAGAGAATAAAAAATCTATATTATCTACAATTTTTTTGCGATAGTTTGCATTCCAAAATATTGTATACTCCATGTTGTGAATGTGTATGAACGAATGGCTGAGTTTAGATTTTCAGTATATATATATATATATATATATATATATATATATATATATATATATATATATATATATATATATATATATATATATATGTATGTATATATATATGCAGAGAGAGAGAGAGAGAGAGAGAGAGAGAGAGAGAGAGAGAGAGAGAGAGAGAGAGAGAGAGAGAGAGAGAGAGAGAGAGAGAGAAATTGGATGTTTTTCAGAATTATAAGGAAACAACATCTTGATAATAATATATTCAAGACGAAAGAAAATGTACACTGGGCCACCAAAACTAGTCTCACGCACAGAAAATTGGAGACCGTTACATATGCCTTAAATCTCAAATTCCCGCATGTTATCGAAAATATGAAAGCAGATAATAAATATGTACAACGTTACATAACGGATGTGAAAAAATTAAGCGAGATATATTTGTAGAATGACACACAAAGTCACAAACTGAATCCGTTTCATCAGATACCCTGAGGGATACTCATGACGACGAGATGAGAAATGTTATATTCTATATACTCTATAATCCATCTCTCTCTCTCTCTCTCTCTCTCTCTCTCTCTCTCTCTCTCTCTCTCTCTCTCTCTCTCTCTCTCTCTCTCTCTCTCTTTAAGATCGCTCAGTCACGAGGAAATTTGCATATGAATAGAAGCTCGACTGCAAAGGCAATATGTTGAGGCCCCACCGATATTTCACCTACATTAATAACAACTTCTGTTGGGGCCGACCATGAGTTTGCACCGACTGTGTTTGCTATCTGTCGACAATCAGAACCCAACAAGACGGACGAGAAAAGGTCTGTTTGCCAAATGAATGGCATTTGGGAATGCAATGCTTTGCAGGAGATGCTCTTTTGAAAACAGTCTCGATCCTTCTCTGTCTGCTTGTCTGCCTCAAACGCAGATGCACACACAAGGAAGCGCTACCCCTTTTGAAATCCTTTACTCTCTCTCTCTCTCTCTCTCTCTCTCTCTCTCTCTCTCTCTCTCTCTCTCTCTCTCTCTCTCTCTCTCTCTCTCTCTCTCGACATAACTAAAATTCTTCGGATTTTCTAAAACGAACGATCAAAGGGGTGTGAAAAATTGGTTGAAGGGTGATAATAATTACATAAGCATCAATACATAATTTCCATTTCTCACTGGGGATACCTTGACGTGGTGAAAGGGTTTGTGTGTCGCCATGATCAACAAAACTGCACTAGTCAGGGCCAGCCATACTAGGTTGGTTTCCTGTGAGTGATCAGACTAAAGTCTCCAATTACCACCAATCCGCACTGGCCAGCGTGGTGATTAAATTGGCCAAACACCAGACATGAAAAAGTGTATGTCTGAGGCCTTTCACATGCAGTTGACTAGAAATGACTGCATTTATTGTTTTATATGCGCATATATATATATACATATATATATATTTATATATATATATATATATATATATATATATATATATATATATATATACACATATATTATTATCATTATTATTACTATCCAAGCTACAACCCTAGTTGGAAAAGCAAGATGCTATAAGCCCAGGGGCTCCAACAGGGAAAAATGGCCCAGTGAGGAAAGGAAATAAGGAAATAAATAAATGAAGAGAACAAATTAACAATAAATCATTCTGAAAAAAGTAACAACCTCAAAACAGACATGTCATATATAAACTATTAACAACATCAAAAACAAATATGTCATAAATAAACTATAAAAAGACTCATGTCCGCCTGGTCAACATATATATATATATATATATATATATATATATATATATATATATATATATATATATATATATATACATCTATATATATATATATATATATATATATATATATATATATATATATATATATATATATATATACATCTATATATATATATATATATATATATATATATATATATATATATATATATATATATATATATGTATGTAGCTCAAGTTCTACACTTTATTATATTATCATCTTTCTTATATCTCATATATTAAAAATCTAATTGTTAGATGATAAGCACCGATTAACTTGAAAGTTATTGCAAGTATACTCTAAGGATTTAACACGTCACTTTTTCTAGGACGACAGTCTAACTTAGAAATTTCAAGTTTTCACATTCCATAAATGTACAGGAATATTAAACACAATTAATCAGAAGTTATAACAGAGAACTTAAAAAAAAAACAGAAAACATTAAATATACGTTAGCAATACCAAACAATATGAAATGTGCACTTAAACTTTACACAAAGAAATATGCAATACCCACTCTTTAAACAGGCAGTGCCAAATCTCATTGACTTAAGTAATGGAAAATACAATATTAACACCTTAAAAAACATATAACCCCATACAAATCCCAAGTCTGTAGTGCACTCAGTAACTATATAACGTTAGCATTTCCTACTTGATAGATGAAAATAGTAAAAAAATCAATGTTAACAAAATTTTACCTGGACAACTTGAACCAACACAGTAAATTGCGAACATAGGATAAGGAATAAATAACCAAGGTAAATAAATACGTGAAGACAAACTCAAAGACCTTCAATAAAAAACTTTCTCATTCGGTATATGAAACAATTTTAATGAAAATTAGCACACTCACCCAAAGCTGCAGCAGAGAAGCATCCTTTAAAGTATCTAGACGCCATTTGTGTATGGATGATAGAGGCCAATTATTATTATTTTCATTATTATTATTATTATTATTATTATTATTATTATTATCATTATTATTATCATTATTATTATTATTATTATTATTATTATTATTATTATTATTATTATTATTATTAATAGCTAAACTATAACCCTAGTTGGAAAAGCAGGATGCTATAAGAACATGTTCTCCAAAATGGAAAAATAGCCCAATGAGGAAAGGAAATAAGGAAATAAATAAACCACAAGAGAAGTAATGAACAATTGATATAAAACCCTATAAAGAGAGACTTAAGTCAACCTTTGCAACATAAAAACATTGGCTGCAAGTTTGAACTTTTGAAGTTCCACCGATTCAACTACCCGATTAGGAAGATCATTCCACAACTTGGCCACTGCTTGAATAAAACTTCTATAATACTGTGTAACATTAAACATCATGATGGACACGGTATGACTATTAGAATTAAATGCATACCTAGTATTACGAACAGAATAGTACTCTCCGGGAAGATCTAAATGAAAAGAATTGGCAGAATTATGAAAAATCTTAAACATGTATAAGGAACTAAATGCTCAACGGTGCCAGAGAATATCACCTAGATCAAGAATAAGAAATTTAATAGACCGTAAATTCCTTTCCAGCAAATTAAGATGAGATTCAGCAGCCGAAGAAGATACAGAATAATACTCGAAACAAGGCAAAATGAAAGAATTAAAGCACTTCTTCAAAATAGATTAATCTTGGAAAATCTTGAAGGATTTCTCAATATGCCAATTTTTTTTTTAATTGAAGAAGAGACTGACCGAATGGGTTTCTCAGAAGTAAATTTGCTATCAAGAATAATAACTAAAATCATACTTTGAGTTTTGTTAGGGTTCAACTTCATGCCCCATAATTTGCACCACGCACTAATTTTAGCTAGATCTCTATTAAGGGACTCAGCAATTCTAGATCTACATTTAGGAGATGGAATTGATGCAAAGAGAGTAGCATCATCTGCATTGGCAACGAGCTTATTTTCTAGGCCAAAAAAATATACACTGATAGGCTATTTGCACAAGGCATTTATATTTCATAATGAAGTGATTTTAAAAGAGAGAGAGAGAGAGAGAGAGAGAGAGAGAGAGAGAGAGAGAGAGAGAGAGAGAGAGAGAGAGAGAGAGAGAGAGAGAGCGAATGGAGTGACGATTTTTACAAACAAATTAGTATTTTAAATATTTGGATGAGTAAACAAATAAAAATTTGCGAATTGAAGTACCATTACATATTTGGCTTTTATGAGCAATATTGAATGACAAAGAACTTAAATGTGTATGAATATTGGCATAACACAAAATAGTCTCACATTCATCAATGTTTCCAAGAATCTTTAAACATTAAAATACTGACCATATAGTATCATAACTATCATCTACAAATTGAATACAATGAAAGCAATTTTTCTTCTTTATTTTGAATATGGTATTGCTTACGCCATACCATCCACAAAGAATTATAATCTTTATATTCATACGGAATGCGTTTGTATGAATAAAAATCGGCAATTATTCTTTGATATCGATATCTAAATGTTGCTTTTTAACACTAATTTAATACAATGATTACCTTTCTTTAGGCACTACATCTCGCAAAATGGACTAAGGATCTAATTTTCTTAAAATTCGCATAATGTATGAATAACTACGTTTCATCTCATGCAAAAAAAATTGGAAGAATCAGTGATCTCTTAAATATTAAGGAACACCAAAGATCGGCGTTAATAATAGATTGTTTACTATTATTCTCTATGTATTTATAATCAAGACATTGTGATTAGTGGACAGAATCAGCAAAATAATAAGCGCTCACGTCCGTCACAATCTTTATAGGGTTAATTCAAATACTGTAACTACATCTTTCCCACCAATATCCCTACATTAAGGGGTCGGTTGCCTGATACCATTTCTAATAGCATCAGGCATGACTTTTATAATTTGGCAGAAGGTTTTTACGATCGCATTCCTTTGCAGTAATCAACCACAGTTATTGGCCGTGGGCCTAACCATTGACTAATTAGTCCAATTTCAAGGCAGTAGTTTCCACTGTTATTGGCAGTAGGCCTAGCTTTTTGCTTAAAGGCGAGACTG
>NC_090731.1:133667811-133675311 GCF_036898095.1 Palaemon carinicauda
TCTTCCCTTCCTAGACAAGCACATGTGCATAAACATATGTGTGGATTGTTCATACGAAGGTATCGTTATCCTTCATTTACGTTTAGTGTATGAATATTCCATAATTTTAGCTTTATCAGGTATGTATAAATGAATCATTGTAGCACAAACATTCCGTCAACATATATAGAAAGTCGTAAACTTTCATAGAAAGAAACTTTTTCAGGCTAACCTACTACTGGTGAATATAATTTTCAACCCATAAAAAATGTACGAATTAATATTTTTCAAAACGACAAAGCTGAATCTGTTGGTAAAACTGTCATTAGGTTTATTCAAATTTTCCCTTGTCTAATTGGTAAAGGTAGGTTATTCTAATAACAGTTTATAAAAGATGATTAAAACATAAATTGATATTTGGAATTTTTGGTCAAATATATGGCACTTATAGAAGAATATGCAACAAGCTAGTCAGGAATTTTAAAATAATAGTGTATATATGTATCTATATACCGTAAATCCGTAATACATACATATATGTACACACACACACACACACACACACACACATATATATATATATATATATATATATATATATATATATATATATATATATATATATATATATATATATATATTTCATATATATATACATATATATATATATATATATATATATATATATATATATATATATATATATATATGAAGAGAAAGAGAGAGAGAGAGAGAGAGAGAGAGAGAGAGAGAGAGAGAGAGAGAGGAGAGAGAGAGAGAGAGAGAGAGAGAAAGAGAGAGATAAACTTCCATGAAAAAAGAGCAACACCTTACACATACAAACAGAGAACTATACACACAATATTGATGTGTAGCATACTATTGTATCTTTTATCATGCCCTATTCAAATATAATATTCCTTTGTGAATCACATTAAAAAAAAATTCTCTACTATGTAAAAGAGCAGATCCTACAATGCTTCAATGATCGTTAGCCAATACATCTTCCTAAAACCCTGACACTACTTAAAAGAAAAAAAAATTGGTCTTCCACCCTTCCGAGGTCCAAATGAGTCCTCCACTCCCAGGTACAATAATAATAACTTGCGTAGTCCCAAGTATTTGTCTTCCCTCTTCCTGTCGTTAGAAATGCCGCCTGCACAACTGCTGCCGTAGGATTTGTTTCTGGCCGCAGACCTGTGCATAAAACTCGGACGATAGCATCGAATTCTAAATCACTTTGCCATAGCCGCTATTGTCGTTGTGTCTGTCGCACTATCTAGATGAAGCGCCATAGCATATAAGTTGCTGTATTATGGCAATGTTATTCGGACCTTAGATGACAAGGGGACACAGAAGGTTGAGGGCCACGGGAAGTATGGATAAAATAAAGCTTAATAAATAGAAATAACGGACATTAAAAGGCAATCAGGAGGACATCTTGTGAGCGTCTTTGACACACGCAGGTCGTGATTAAAATCATGGTAACTGACAGCAACATAGCATTTGTCTTTTAACTAAGACTTTCTTTAGAAAGGTGTGGTGTTGACCACTGAAACACGTTAATTTGATAGCGGCGAAATCTACGGGTGTGCGACATCTTCTTTCACGTACGTAAAATTATGTAAAATTAACCGTGTATAAAATTCTTAAAGCCGAAATTTTTCAGCATATTATAGATGGAATATAATATTTTGAAGTCTGTAATCTCATAAATAATTCCTGCTATATTTTATGGGTAAATTTGAAACTGTCTTTAACAATAAAAAAATAACAATACACACTATAGCAACAATTTATAATGGTATCTAATAAAAATTCCAAAAATATAATTTTACTTGTGAAACTTCACCTTCTTCCTTGATGTACTGTACATTATCATAAATAGTGTAGCTTTTTCAAAATATTTTCTTATTACATGATTATTATCATCATTAATGTTATCCATGAAAACCCTGATTAAAAGACAGATCGAAATGTCTAAATTGTTTTAATTACTAGCTTTAATCCTTCAAAATAACAATTCCAATTATGACTCTAAAGGAGGCTTATTGTGAGTTAATTTAAAACTAACTTCTCCCTTTTTCTTAGCACTATTATAGTTTATTTGTATTCGAAGCTTTGGAAATACTTCGGGCAACGGAGGAAAAGAAAGAATGAATATATTGTTGAAAATCTAAAGAAAATGGATTTTCGTTAAACCATACTTAAATGATGAAGACACATTTTAGACGTGCATCTTCTTAGGGAGACATACAAATTTAAGTTTTAAACCAAAGAAATCTTTGGATTTCAACTGTCATGATTAAAAAGCTTATTTGTAACAAAATTGCGTTGAATTCACGACAAATATAACTAAAAAACTGACAGTGCAGGCAAAAAGAAAAGTCTCTAAAGATTAGCCCAATAACATACTGTAAGATTTAACAAATTTCCAAGTGGGGCTAGACATTGCTTCCTGTCTTCTTGCCGACGTCTGCTTAGAACATATTTCCTTAAACTTTTTGACTCGATCGAATTGATGGAAAGATAAATTGACTGCGTCTACGTCTCCCCCCTCCCCAGTTGCGTTTCTGCATCGCAAATTCTTAAAGGGTGGGGGTCGTCGGGTGGCTATCGCCAAGGGGAAAGCTGGAAGGTTTGAATTGTGCCATTTGTTTAGAAGAGAAGAAAAGGGTTAGATGTATTCTTTCAGACTTCATAAAGGAATCACCAGCATTAAAAGAATGGAAAAGGTCCTTAAAATAAATATTTGCATGCAAGTTGGTAACATTCAATGGCAATATTCAATGTGTAACCCTGAATAACGAAGTGTTTCCAGCCTGCTTAACAGTCGATGACAAGTTGAAAAACGAAAATTATTCTAACAGTTTCCTTAAAATATGTTTCGTCTGACAAGTAGCATATTCATTAAGCTATGATATTCATGAAAATATTTACCTCAGAAATGATAAGCATATAATGCAAAACACACGAGAAATCGATCTCCATGCAGGAAATGCATGTAGCCATACCAAAACATTCATATAACAAGAATACCCGGAATACACAGTAATTAATTTAATACATCAGTACGAACACGGGCGTACTTATTTTCTTCGGTCATGCTGTCTGTGTAGAGTAAGGCATGTATCATGCAACTGGATCATGTATACAAGTAACACAAATTGCAATGGTCAAGAAACTAGAAGATGACCTGTAACTGAGGTATCCAAAAGTAATCAGTATTAATCTTGTTAATTACTGAGAGAGAGAGAGAGAGAGAGAGAGAGAGAGAGAGAGAGAGAGAGAGAGAGAGAGAGAGAGAGAGAGAGAGAGAGAGAGAGAGAGAGAGAGAGCATGCCATCTTTTCTTAAAAGTAAGATAATTATGAGACTACCAAAATCAGAGGAATCCGTGACCCTCAAAAGTTAAAAGTGCGCTAAATATAAAGAATTAAGATACAAGGCTCCATAAGATAACATCTAGCTCATTTAATGATCATTTACAATGAAATGAAAAATAAGTTCGAAGGGTTAAGACATTTCCTTATTAGAAAAGAAGCTTATTACACCAACGTAAATATATTAGAAAGATCTACACAAACCACGTGAGAGAGAGAGAGAGAGAGAGAGAGAGAGAGAGAGAGAGAGAGAGAGAGAGAGAGAGAGAGAGAGAGGGAGAGAGAGAGAGAGAAGGGGGGGGGGGGGTCTTTTCAACCATACGAAGGATAGTCAAGGATCCCCACATGAGAGAAGCAGTTGTAAAGTGGTCAAAAAAGGAGAAAACAGTTTCACAATATCAACTAGACTGTTTCGGTCGCAAGAACGTTCCGGAGATGGCCGACGCAAGCAAAATCAGACACCGAAACGCTGAACGTCCTGTCACGATGCCTTGCAAAAAGACGGGTATGATCAGGTTGTGCTTGAGAACAGCCCAAGACGGAGACTACGCTGGGAGCACCATAGCGTGAAAAAAGAAAGAAAAAAATTTATCCATCGTGGAGTTTAGCATCTGATGGACTTCTTATGGTGATGGACATTATGGCATTCGTTATTTTAAAATTATCATTACACCGATCGTTCTTAACATCATATAGACAAAATAAAGTGTATTCTTGACATTCTTGTCACAGATGTTATAAGGTTAACAGCAGTTACTTGTCGATCAAGTATAGGACGGAAAGTATAAAGATGTTTGTTGTTTATGTAAATACACTTTCTTAAAATAGAAAAAAAAAAAGTGTTCTGCTTGATTTAAAGCACGCATGAGAGAGAGAGAGAGAGAGAGAGAGAGAGAGAGAGAGAGAGAGAGAGAGAGAGAGAGAGAGAGAGAGAGAGAGAATGATTATTACTTACGTTCTTTACCATGAACAACATTTCTCTTATTACATAAGTCTTCAAGTTATTCATCAAAATCATTTTCTTACTATGGCCATTGTGTATTAGTCCTGTCCAATCTTCGCTTTCAATCCAAAATATCTCTTGATAAATTGTATTTTCGATGTAATTACTTGAAATTCGGCAACAATAACATTAACCAAACAAATTCTACAAAATTCTTCTGGGTCGTATGCAGACAATGAGGTTTGATAAAGGGCCAATCCTTGTTTGTGAATCCAAGCGCAGAGAAACTAATTCCCGTCAACAAGTTCTTAAAAGGAGAGCGAGTTATGTGGGAAGTTGCTTCTTTGAGTGTTCTTGAAGCTTACGTTTTTCATCTTGACTTGCCTCTTTTGGATTTTCATGAGAGGTCGCCGAAGATCATGACATCCGAGTATTTTCTAAGTCTTTGCTGAAACACGTAAGCTATTACCCATTCAATGCAAACATCTATACACACAAACGTAATATTATCGTGCAATCAGTGTTCAAACGTGTACTGATACATATAAATACAACTACTTTATTATGCATTACTTAGACATACATGCCATTTATCTAGAAAAATTACCTGAAAAAAAAAAAAACATTTTTCACCAACAAAAACAAAAAAAGAACATTTCGCCTAATCAGTTTTTGTTTCCCTTGCTCCTAAGGTTGCATACTTCAAATAACTACAGTCGTCCAGACGAGGTGAGTGGCGGCAAGCTATTTCTGGAAGAGATACCACCCAAAAATAGGAATTAAAGAGCCTAGTAAAGGAGGGAGAGGGGGAGAGACGGAGAGGGGCAGAAAAAGAGAGAGGGAGAGAAAGAGGGAGGAAGGGAGCAGAAGGAAGTGGTGGTGCTTGTTTAGTAGGGGGGAGGAGGGAAGAGGAGGAGTATGGTGATGCAACCAAGAATGTTTTTAGGCTAAATGACAAGGGCTGACCTACGAGGAGGAGGAAGAGAAGGGCGGAGGGAGAAGGGAGATTGAGGAAGACTAGAAGATTCGGTTGGCGGTGTGTGTGTGTGTGTGTGTGTGTCTGTATGTGTGTGTGTGAGGGTACGTGCTGGTAGTAGATGGTTCACCGTGGCTAGAGGGGAGGACAGAAGGGTAAAAAGGTAGACTGGTAGCTATCAATCTAGGTGGTGAGCCGCCATCAAAATCGTGTCCTCGTCTACCCATCCGACCTATTCCATTTCCCGCCGATTGCAATTTCTAAACAACACTGGACACGAGCTTTCATCATCCTCGAGTTCTTTTTTTTTCGATTATTTTTTACCTTTCTCTGACGAGGAATTATTTTGGCAAGGCGTGGATAATAGGACCTTCAATATAAAGGAGACGCAGGGTGCCGTTTTCAAATGCGGTGTCTACATTCACAACCTAGCCAGGTAGTCGAAGAACACAACCCAGGGTACGCCATCACCTCATCATCATCATCATCATCATCATCACCATCCTCGTCACCACCACCATCAACACCATCATCATCAATGGGCTGTTCCTAGAAGATTCGCCCGAAAAAGAAAAAGTAGAGGTTATCTGGTGGATCAGGGAACCACGACACTCAATCTGAAGACTGATGATATAGTTATGTCAATAGATGACAAAGGGAATGTGCGCAATGACGAATTACATTGCTATAAATTACATGATGAATGAGAAAGAGATCTGTCCAGATATTATGAATCTTTCTTGAAGATTATTATTCGGAAATTTCCACTTATGGATTTTAAATCTATGTAATCATCGTGGTATTCCCAGTGCATTACCTGAATTACAACGGGAAACATACTGCCATATACTCAATCTTCCTTTACGGTTAGCATTAAAAGGAAAACTTGCAAGGGTTTATCTCATAAAATAATATTTAAATGAAAAATTATTAATCGCGAAATTCTATCATTATCACTAATAAAGGAGTGTGTGCAATTAACCTCTCAACATTCAAAAGCAAATTATATCATGGCAGCTAGAAATACACAGGCTGAAATCAACTATGCTTTATATAAATAATATATCAGTATGCATACGAATACACACGTCAACAATAACATTTAAACACACCTTACTTACATACATACATACATACATACATACATACATACACACACACATATATATATATATATATATATATATATATATATATATATATATATATATATATATATATATATATATATATGTGAGTGTGTGTGTATGTGTGTGTATACAATATACTTACACGATTGTTTTTGTAACTTTTCAGTATGGTGAGTGGGTGTGCGTATTTTTTGTGTGCGTGGTTAAAAGTCTGAATTACACTTGACATGATATGTTATTCCAAGTAGAAGTAAAAAATAAATATGAGAAAACAAAGCCATACGAAGCCTGCCTTGTTACTGCAGAGGTTTTTTAACATGGACCCAGCCAAGCCTATCATTATCAGTCCCTTTGGTCAGAACGTTCCTGGAAGGTGAAGGACCGAATTTAATTTCAGCTACAGTTCCTCAAAGGATACTGAACTAACTTTCCTTCAAATGACGTAGAAAACTCGTCCAAATAACTTCCGTTAAATATCTGCCTCCCAACCTTTTCCCGGGAGTTTAAAGAGACAGATGCCTTACTAACAGCGTTGCATTTCTTGTATGGTTTGCGGACGTAAATTCTCCGGTAATGCCACACTCCCGGTAAGTCTAGACAGAACTTTGGCAACAGCGCCTAAAAATACTAGGGTCTCGCGAATCGGGGAATGATCTCCCATGACCAGACAAATATTTCAGAAACTTTAAACCTGGTTTTTTTGCTCTGGAAAACTCGTTTGTAGGTAAAACATGAAGGTAAGAGCGTAGGATAATAGGAAACACTTCTTAAGAAACTGAAATTTTAAAGAAGTAAACGTATGGTTATAGTAGTTATGCAGTAGCAGATAAGACCTGATGGAAATATTTACTTTTTTCAAGGAAGGGAAAAAATCATCATTTAGTTTAAAGAAAAAAAAAGTTTTTGTTTTCATAAATCATGCCAAGTCGAACAATACTAAATAACCTAAGGATTAGTACTAAATCATGCAAATTTCCTTGGCAAAATAGTTTTTTTTTCCAATACATACATTGTTTTTCAAGATTAAAATATTCTTCCTATTTCCAACGGAGGGTCTACCGTATCACTGGTGTTGGCTCAAATTTATTGA
>NC_090731.1:133680311-133707811 GCF_036898095.1 Palaemon carinicauda
CCCTGCTCCCCCCACCCATTGCCCTCTTCTCGACTCTCCCAGTTGCTTTGCTTTCCTGTTTGTATCTGGCAGTTCTGCTTTCAACGAACAGAAGCGATGAAAATTTCCTAAACATAAAAAAGGGTGAATCTTTACAATCAGTCTGGTATTTCGGTTACTACCTGTGTGTATGTTTCATCTTTTTCTCTCACTTCCTCCCCTTTTTCAGCTGCTCTGTTGATACACTGTTATCGGCCTTTTCTTCTTCTGTGTGTTGATTTCCCAATATACTATTCATTTCATTTTAGGTAAATTTGAATTACGACCATCCATTCACCAAGACTGGGGATATCCGTATTTGGGGTGCATACGTTTTTGAGTTATCTGGCGAGGGGAAAAAAGAAATGATACGAATATTGGCAAGGAAGTATGAAAGGATGATTGCTTCTTTCAAAGCGAGATGTGAAAGAAATTGTTAAAAAAACTAATTTATCTTTCTCTCTCTCTCTCTCTCTCTCTCTCTCCTCTCTCTCTCTCTCTCTCTCTCTCTCTCTCTCCACTGCTATAATTACGTGTGGCCAAGATTAATTAGATGCGAGCCGGCAATGATCGCGAATTACCTCGCCGTAAGATGGATCGCCTCGCACAGATGCGAATATAATTGTTACCCCCTCACAAAAGTCCAAGAGACGACGTCTTTTTCTTCTTCTCCTTCTTCCCCGGCAAGAATTCCAGTCATTCTGTACATGTGATTGGAGCATCTGCAGCTGCTGTTGCTGCCGCACCAGTTGCTGAGTTAAAGAGAGACTCGGAGGGAAGATGAAAATAATGATAAAGAACCCTCAGGTGAACGCAGGAGCTAAACTATTGCTTTTCACATACTAACGGTGCACTGCAAAACTGTACTGGAATTTCAAGATTGAAATTGGTCGGCTATTAATGGCCTTAACGATGATGTGCGTAAATGTAGATATGCGCCCACGCCTACACACACACACACAAACACACACACACACATATATATTTTTATATATATATATATATATATATATATATATATATATATATATATATATATATATATATATATCATCCATAGCCTTGTATAATAATTAGGGTAAAATCTAACATTGCCTCTTGTTTATTCGTAGTAAAATGAAAGAAAATTTATAATAACGAAAAAGGCTAAAAACCTTCGTGAACTGTGACGAGAGAGAGAGAGAGAGAGAGAGAGAGAGAGAGAGAGAGAGAGAGAGAGAGAGAGAGAGAGAGAGAGAGAGAGAGAGAACAAAGATGAAATATTCTTGGTTTAAATGTCTGGGGCATCAGCAATCTTGCGCAGGACCACTGGCAGGGGCCCCTCGTTGCCCGCCCAACAGAATGCTGCTGTTGCTCCACTAGACATGCCAAACAGCTCAGGAACGAGAAGCGCATTCCACTGGGTTTCACTCGACCGAAAGGTGCATCGTTCTGTTCTGCAATTAGACATCGAACCCACTTAACGGGATGCAGACCCATGGCCGAAAATTAAAGAAAATGGATGAATGGCGGTGGGTGAGAGGGACCAGAATACCAGACTTTGTTCCCACACGCCGCCACCTCAAGAGGTCACGTGAGCTGAATCACAAATGAGATACGAGGTGCGCAAAACCTTTTTTTTTTTTTCTTCTTCTTCTTCTTTTTTGATCAACACAAGAAACCGAGTTCGCCTTTCGCATCTCTTCTAGTCTTCGTATGGCTAACTATTGACTAAATAACCCTCCCTAAAGCCACAACAAATCTTTAGCAAGACCTAACATACATTTCGAATCTAGTGTGAAAAAATCATAGAAGACAAACGGACAATGGAGGAAGTGAAATTATGGAGACGGAGCTGATAGAAAGAGGACGAAAACTGAAACATGGGCGTAGAGACGCTGGCATTAGAGGTGGTCAAAAGCAAGCGACCTTGGCAGGAACGATGACATTACCGATACCCTCCTCTCATTTCTTGACCTCTTCTGGGGCCCCCTTTTTTTCTCACCGAAATGTAAATGCAACAGGGAAAGGGGGATAATGGAAGGAGACTCGTTAAAGAAGGCGAATCCCCAAAGGATATCAGATTTACATAATTACAGGTCAGAGAGAGAGAGAGAGAGAGAGAGAGAGAGAGAGAGAGAGAGAGAGAGAGAGAGGAAATCTTGCCCTTCTCTGAGGGGTTGAAGGTGCCCATCCCTTCAAGTGCTGCTGAGTTCATGATGCTGCTGAAAATGTTATTGCACAGTCTGGACTTCACTAAATCTCTCTCTCTCTCTCTCTCTCTCTCTCTCTCTCTCTCTCTCTCTCTCTCTCTCTCTCTCTCTCTCAGATATGTTATTCATACGAGAACAAATTACTAATCATAGAGTCAAATTTTGTTCCGTAGTTTGATCAAGAATTTAATTTAGAGACAAAGAAAAAAACAAAAATTTCAGTCTGAGAAATTTTTGAAAACAAAAACAACAAACGATAAGTAATGCAAAAAAAACCATTCTCCCCCACATGCCACAGCAAGGATCTGGGGGGAAGAAAGGCCCGGTGGCAGAGAGCGTTGGAGAAGCTCCTGAATTCTTGTGCATGGCATGAAATAAACGAAAATATTTACCTATGAGTCTAAGGTTTTGTTTTCTAAAATTGAAAATGGATGTTTTATATCCTTCAGACTGGAACCTTTCTTTCCTAAATTCTGTGACTACTGGAATTATAAAGAAGCTCTTCTTAAGTATTCCCACGCACTTGTTGCAATGACAAATTTAACAAAGGATCGATTAGAATACGTCTGGGGTGTCTTGAAAATAAGTGAAACAATCACCATGATACTTTTTGTTTGGATTTGTCTATCATTATTATTATTATTATTATTATCATTATTATTATTATTATTATTATTATTATTATTAGCTAAGCTACAACCCTAGTAGGAAAAGCAGGATACTACTGTACATGCCCAAGGGCTCCAAAAGGGAAAAACAGCCAAAATAGATAAATAACGAGTAAACTATACTATATGAAAAGTAATAAGAATAAATATAAAGTATTTAAGATCAGTGACAACGTCAAAAGAGATCAGTCATACATAAACTATAAAGCATTTATTACAAGTTTGAATTCCATTATTCAAAATAATGCAAAGTCAATAAAAAAATAATTATATGAAAAACGGAAGTTGAAACATTCATATGAGCATGACATAGCTAAAAACAAAAAGCAGCTTATACAATTCTTGCAACAGATAATAACAAAAGTGTTGACGTCTAAAATTAACCATAAGATGTAAAAGAATAAAATGAGGAACAAAGAGGAATTTTGTGAACATGGATATATTGATCACATACGGAAGATAGCGGGAAGTAATCAAAAGAATTTATTTAGTTAAGTATTTCAAGAAGAATCTTTGACATTATTTGGATGGCAGAAGGTGCCTATAAAAGCAAGGGATGATTATCATTATGTGTTTCTTCATTTTCCTTTGTAGAATTTTACCCATAAGATCCAGCAGTCTTTTTTTTCTTTTTTTTTATAGATCATGTGTACGTTGAAACACTATCACGTGTGAGTGTTCATTTCATGCATATGTAGAAAGGGTAATGTATTGAATGAATGAATGAATAATATTATGCATTAGTTAAAAATATCTTAGAGAGAGAGAGAGAGAGAGAGAGAGAGAGAGAGAGAGAGAGAGAGAGAGAGAGAGAGAGGAGAGAGAGAGAGAGAGAGAGAGAGAGAGAATGCTCTCATGCGTCAATCACAGACAAGTCTATATAGAAGATTCTGTAAATCGATACTGCATCACTTGTGTAAGAAAGATCAAACCATACCATAATTCAAACTGAAGAAAACAATTATGGCTTGGTATTTACTCACAGACACGCACTAAAGCCATAAACAACTGAATAACAGAGCTACAGCACAAGCAACGTCGAGTAAACAGTGCTTAAAACCTTGACATATGCTCCTCAACGCGATGTGGATGCTTGGGTAAGGTACCCAACGTCCCTGCACTAGTTAGTCCAATAATAAATAAAAAATTCTAAGACTACAAAATAAATGCTGTTATTTATTAAAAAGAAAAAAACAAATAAAAAATCGTATCCGAAACATGAAACGACTAATTTTGATTTGAATACTAATTTTAGGCTAGAGGCCAGGCACTTGGACCGGTGAGGCCCCCCCCCCCCCAAAAAAAAAAAAAAATCATATTCACTAATAACACATTAGAAATAAAAAAAAGTAATTTAAAACAGAAAGAAATTAAATTCCATTAGAAAGAACAATTTCATTTAGGAACCTACAAAGAGCACCAACAGTATATCAATTTCTCTTTAAATATAAGTGACGTATTTACCATCGCCCCTGATTTTTTTTTTTTTTAGTAGCATACCAGAATGTGCTATACTGACAACAATATGCCACAATGAGCACACACTTGGTGCACTCCTGCCGTCTAGAGCTTGAGTCTAGACTAGATTTATGTGTGAGGAGGGTATGACCAATCCTTAATCCAGTTAAAATGAATTCACCCTTTAGGTGGCTAAAACATATTCAAAATTGGGGTTAATATTAGGCCTAATGTTTATAGATTTTTAATTATTGTTGGTAACGGGAGGCAATTAGTTCTCTTGTCATTTTCTTAAAATATATGACCCAATAGGCCGCTTCATATCAAAGGGGAACTCACTAATACATTAATTTTAAACTAGAGCAAATTCTTCCACTTCCTTATATACTACCTCATTTCCACTAATTTTCACATGAGAGAGATCGCAGCAGAAATGAAGAGTTTTGTGACGATAAGAAATGTGAAAGAGTCCTTGTTGAGCTTTTTGAACTAATGGGCGTAGGCTATTACATCGTTTAAAAGAATCTAATACACTCTTAGAGTCCCAGTATATTACAAACGTTTTACCCTTTGTTTCTAATAAAACCCAAAAAAACACTTCACTAATGCATATCGGCTCTGCTCTGATAACATTGGCACTGTTTTTTTTTTTTTTTTTTATAGATATGCATTTATATGTTTGGTGAACATAAGATCAATTACATTCTGTACGTAGACTACTACACATTCTTATTATTATTATTTGGAGGGATATTTTCAATTAACACGTTTGTTGTATGTGGAGTTATACTTGAACGCTACTCTTTTTATTTAGCTTTTTCAAAAATGGTATGAAATTGATTTAATATTTCCCTTTTCTCTAGCTATACGTTCTTGGCCTATGGAAAAAAATACTTTTTATTGCACAGATGAGTATAATTTCTTCAATTTTTATGAAATGCTCTCCTAATGACTATATATTCTTAGGGCTCAGATACATAGAAGCCAATACAAACTTTATATATCTTGAATGGCTTGAATAGAAAGGAATGTATAATCAATAATGGGTATATTTTCTGAATATGGAATTTTTTTTTTTTTCGTGACCAATAATCAAAACGTCTACCATTTTATCTAAAGAAATAGAAATTTACCAACCCAATAAGTCAAACTTGATTCCTAGAAAGCTGGCCAGAATAAATTCGGAGGCAAATTATATATATTAAATCAAATTCCTAAAAATATGTTGGAGTTTAAAACCTATAATAAATAAATATTCGAATTTTATCCATTAAAAGTCCAGTGTTTCTTAAAAACCTTAAAAACCGAAAGATAACCTTTTCTGACCAAAACATAAATCTATGTTTAAATACAAAAGTACATTCACAAGCTTTCTGACCAAAACATAAATCTACATTAAAAAAAGTATATATATTCACAAAATATATTTTGTATAGTTAAAATAATGTCACACTCACTGTACTTGGGAACTGTTTCGTGAGGTGTACACATTAAAGATCCATGGGTCAATCTTTTGTGACCCATCCTGCTCTCGTTCAAAATTCTTTTGTCCTTTTAAACATCTGGCTTGATGATTCCCGTGTTGAGACAATTCGCTTCATTTGTTTCAATTGATTATTTTCTGGCTCATTATTCCAAGTATTTTGACATTTTGTTGTCATATACAGCTTCATTGTAGTCACGTATTTCTTAAAGGGGAGTTTACTGCCAAGTTGTGGTAAATTTATGATGATTTAGACGGGCATCGACTTTTCCATTACGGGTTATGTTATTTCATTCTTTTCCTAGAGACGATATTATGGATAGAATCAATGAATAAATAATAGCTAGAAAACCCTAGATACAAGACCTTTCCTTTAGAATTCCAAGCAACACAACGATACAAAACAATTTGATAGACCCAAATTGAAAAGATCTGTCGGTCCAAAAATAAATAAATCTGAAAACGGAGGGCACAAAGGTTTACCCAGAGCCATACCAAGCACCTGTTCATAGAAATGATAAATTAAAACTAAATACGTTCAAGAGGACGAAGAAGTTCAATAATATCATTGGTTGGCAATGACAACTAAAGTAACAGATAAGAAATTCAATAAGGCATCAAAAGATAAATAGTAAAGTAACATCAAAATTGACTAGTTTGACTTTTTGCTAATTATTTTGTAACTTTTCACTATAGTTCAAGTGATTTGTTCATGCATAAAAATAATTTCACCAATCATTTTTAATCTAAGATTAATACGGTAAATTCTGTTCACCTAATTGTTAATCTTTGGAATTGCTCGTTTATGGGTTTTAATCAAAACACAAATAAAGCGACAGCGGTTCACTGGAAGTCAGTGGATACATTAAAGAACTTTCAAGCTTCAAATTGATTATGTGCTGCTGAGGATATGATTAATAAGTGCTTCCAGGTGGCTATCTCTTAAGTGTAAATAAACTGAACCATCATATAGCAGTGAATCCATTTTTTCTAAGCAATTTTTATACAAAAGGCCCGATGAGAATGAGAATTATAGTGCCGTTTGAAGGGAAAACGGAATCAAAGATATTGAAGACAAAAGAATGGAAGAATGGGTGGTGATTAGAAAAGAAACTAGACAGAGATCTGAAAAGTAAGATGTCTTAGGAATAAACATATTGTATTTATGAAGGGATTGAGAAGCCAACTTGTTGTTGTTTAATTGAGGTGTAATAAGGAATGTGAATATTAAGGAGAAAGCAAATTTGTTGAGATTAAATATTCTATAAAAGCAATAATTAAAATAAAAGTGGTATAAAGGTTAAGAAATGTAGGCTGCTTACCATAACTAAAGAGTCTCTTCTACCCTTACCAAGGGGAAAGTAGCCACTGAACAATTACAGTGCAGTAGTTAACCCTTTGGGTTAAGAAGAATTGTTTGGTAATCTCATTGTTGTCAGGTTTTGAAAACAGAATAGAATGAGGAAAGAATAGGCCAGACTATTCGGTGTATGTGTAGGCAAAAGAAAAAGGAGCCGTAACTATAGAGAGGGATCCAATGTAGTACTTTCTAGCCAGTTAAAGGACCCAATAACTCTCTAGCGGTAGTAACCAACGGGTGGCTGGTGCCAAGGCTAACCTATCTATCTATAACATATATATATATATATATATATATATATATATATATATATATATATATATATATATATATATATATATATATATATATATATATATATATATACTGTATTCATATACACATTCACTTGTATAATTTTCCCCTATATAATAAAAAGCAAGGGTCTAGTATATACATACACATACACACACACATGCACACACACACACACACACACACACACACATATATATATATATATATCTATATATATATATATATATCTTCCGGTCGCACTAAGGGTTTTCTGTACATCAAGTGGAGGTTAGAAGGAGTACTCAGACCCAGGTGAAAAAGTATATTTAGTCGTCATTTTTGACGACGTACACTATATATATATATATATATATATATATATATATATATATATATATATATATATTATTATTATTATTATTATTATTATTATTATTATTATTATTACTTGCTAAGCCACAACCCTGGTTGGAAAAGCAGGATGCTATAAGCCAAGGGGCTCCAACAGGGAAAGTAGGTCAGTGAGGAAAGGAAACTAGGAAAAATAAAAAATATCATTTTGTAAACTATAAAAACTTTAACAAAACAACAGGAAGAGAAATAAGATATAAGATAAAAGTGTGCCTGAGTGTACCCTCAAGCAAGAGAACTCTAACCCAAGACGGTGGAAGACCATGGTACAGAGGCTATGGCACTACACAAGATTAGAGAACAATGGTTTGATTTTGGAGTGTCCTTCTCCTAGAAGAGCTGCTTACCATAGCTAAAGAGTCCCTTCTACCCTAACAAAGATGAAAGAAGCCACTGAACAATCACAGTGCAGTAAGAAGAATTTTTTGGTAACCTTAGTGTTGTCAGGCGTATGATGACAGAGAATATGTAAAGAATAGGCCAGACTATTCGGTGTGTGAGTGTGTAGGCAAATGGAAAATGAACCGTAACCAGAGAGGATCCAATGTAGTACTGTCTGGCAAGTCAAAAGACCTTACAACTCTCTAGTGGTAGTATCTCAACGGATGGCTGGTGCCCCGGCCAACCTGCAACCTATATATATATATATATATATATATATATATATATATATATATATATATATATATATATATATATATATATATATATATATATATATATAAGGCAGAGAGAGAGAGAGAGAGAGAGAGAGAGAGAGAGAGAGAGAGAGAGAGAGAGAGAGAGAGAATGTTATTTCCAAAAATAAGCTGATGAGAATAAAATGATATATGTTTATAAGGAGGGCGGAAGAATAATAACAGATGATGGTAAGATGAGAGAGGAGGCGAGTCTCAAAATAATAGAAGAAAGTTAGCATAAGATGTACATCATATTACGAAAAGACTTAAATTGCCTGTGGAAACAAAAGTGGAATTCTGGAAGGGAATGTTGAGCTTATTCACCTTTATGGAAGTGAGGGTGTTAAATACTAGAGGGAGAAAAATTTTGAAGTTTTGAGATAGACTTTTTATGGTGTGTAAGCAAAACTGATAGGGTAAGAAATATAAGTACGTAGATATGTTGAAAAGGGTAGCATAGGATAATGGATGAAGGTGTGTATTAACAGGTAATTAGTCAGTAGCAAGAATAAACCACAACAGGTCAGTGAGAGTACGAAACTCATAAATACTAAGAGGAAAGAGATGAAAGGATAGAAAGGGTTGGAGAGAGGGATTGGAGGACTTTCTGAAAAAGAACGGCTTTAGAATCTCGGATGTAAGCAAAGACGTGAGTGAAAGATGAAATTGAAATTGCAGCTTGATGGATTGGTTGACTTTCCGCCGATGAGCCTTATATGTAGGATATACTGTAAATCAACTATTTGAAAATTTGACAGGAAAGAGGTTTGTTTACCCCTGATGCAGATTTTAAGAGGCGAATATGAAAGTAGCTTTTGTTGTTTTCTTGAACAGGTCACTGATAGTGGGAACTCCTTATATTGAAAAATATGTATACGCAAGTATTTAATATTGAAACTCCTTATATTAAAAATTATGCATACGCAAATATTCAATTTTGAAAAGGAATGAAAATAATAAATTATACGTGTAAAATGATGGAATTTACATGTATTTATGTAAATATATGAATATAGACATAGTGCGCATGTCTGATTATAATATACATAAATGTAAATATATATCCACATATAAGTGTTATCTTTGGGGACCCTTCCATGTAAAAGTCAAGGGCTTATCAGATAGGAGTCCCTGGGTGTACGATATGGTACAAGGTTTTCTGAGAAAGAAGCATTGTATTCGGTGCATAATAAGAGAGAGAGAGAGAGAGAGAGAGAGAGAGAGAGAGAGAGAGAGAGAGAGAGAGAGAGAGAGAGAGAGAGAGAGAGAGAGATAAACTTTTCACAACAAAGCTCCAAGTGACAGTATATAACTATACTAAATATTAAATATTCATACACTATCTCATAAATAAACCTATGGTAATTTAGATATCCATAGAATTTATAAATATTCTTATGATGGTTTTGATTATTACGAAAAGACACGGACCTCTCTTCATTTATCGTTATGGTTAGGATCCAGAGAACAGGTCATCAGGCAAGAATTTGGTTTTCATTTACATGTAAGGTAGCAAAGGACTCTGTAGGAAAGTTTGATTTAGATTACAAAACTAAATTTCTTTCATCTTTCATAGTCATTATTTTCAAAAACATTTTATTCAATCTTCAATATTATACAGCTAATGTTAACTTTCAGTTTCTTGACTGCAAGCCCTACCATTCCATCCTACGCTAACCTATTGCGGTTAATCGAAGAATATTTTATTACATGGATTCTGCTTTGTAACACAAGCCACTTTCTAAAAATCTTATTTGTACCCATACATCTATATATAGCACGTTTCTTTACATCTTAATAGTCAATTATAATACAAAGAATGTTGTTTGCAGAGACTAACGTGAGGAAATATTCACATAAAAATATCCATGCATATCTTATGGATGATTTCTTCCCGATTAAGTAAGGATTTCCTCGCCAAGGTCTTCCTGTTTTGATGGTACACATTTTGACTGAACAATGAACGATTACGTAGTGTTTTTTCTAGCCTCACTCTTTCCTTGTAACTGCTACTTACACAGTCCACTTGATAAATAAATACATAATTTACCGTTGAGGACTTTACGTCAACAAAACATATTGGATGTTAGGAAACGATTCCACTCTTCCTGAATTTTTCAGGGTTGATACAAATTCAAAATCCATAAAGTCTAAAAAATTCCCAAAATGAGCTTAATGTTTGGGAGCAAAAGAACAAAATTTCAGCGACAAATATAACGTTTTATTGATTTAAATCACAAACTTGTTTAATACATAATTTTCAATTAATTTGATGATGAGAAATTCAATTGTGGCCTTATGTTAAAATAAAAGGACATACTGACCTAAAAATCTAGGCTTAAATTGAAATATAGGTTTCTGAACTGTTTGTCTACCACAATCGACTATGTTCGACTTAGACACATACCGTATGTCTTACACACTAGTCCACGAGGCCCCAGAAATGTTTCCTTTTGAAGCATCATAGTAAATGGTGCGTATTTTTGCCAAATGTTGTCAGATATCACATTCAACCAATCAGTAATTACATATGGGGGAGGGAGTTTAATGTAAGTCATATTGAAATACTTTCCATATACCAAAACCAAGGTAACTGGCACCCTTTACACAGCCCTTTGTTATGCACAAAAACTGACAGAGAAGTGCAATTTAGGTGTTGGAATACCTAAATTGTACATTTGACCAGCCATTGAATGTAAAAGCCTCTGAAATCATAGAGACTTCTTCTAATCTGCCAAAAATTTTCATTAGACCAGGCAGCTTTCATTTATTGATTGATGTCATACCTTTGCTCTATTGGTCATATCATGAGTAAGGACGTAGGCAAAAGTGTATATGCCTCAAAACCCTGTGACACACATGCTTACTGGCCAAGCCTATGCACTAGCTTTGTGCACCCACATGCTTTCATCTGCATCAATTATGGCATAGCTGCTTGCGACTCCAGACTTTCTGAGAGGCATAAACCTTGATGAAACCGAAATGGTTCACAAGATGCTTTTGAATACTTCATCCTCACCTGGGAGTCTTCTTACTAAGCATGTGACTATCCAGGTGTCCAGGATAGTTGAGGATCTACAAGACGAACTATCCCTGTCCAATAGAACTGGGAAACTCTGGGTCCAGTACCTGAAGATGGTCAAACTTTTATTGATCTTAATTTGGGATAAACGTCAAACTACTCGTGTGGTGCCTCCCCTGACAGTTTCTGTGGTACACGTAACAGATCAACACACACACCTCAGGCCTACTGCTACTTCAAGGGATGGTGAACATTTGGTCAAGGTCAGCTCTTACTTATCCTTCATCCTCACCTGCAAGTCTTCTTACAGACAATGTGACTATCCAGGTGTCTAAGATAGTTGAGGATCTACAAGACGAACTATCCTTGTCCAATAGAACTGGGAAGCTCTAGACCAGGGTCTGTTACCTGAAGATGGTCAAACTTTTATTGCTCTTCATTTGGGATAAACATCAAACTACTTCTGTGGTACCACCCCCGACAGTTTCTGTGGTACACGTTTCTAATACAGATTAACACACACACACCTGTGGCCTAATGCTACTTCAGAGGATGGTGAACATTTGACCAAGTTCAGCTCTTACTTATCCACGCATTCACAATTTTCTTATTATGAAGATAATGCCACTAAATAGGTAAGCATTGCCACAGGAGTTGTAGTCCGTTCATCTAACAGTGCGATTCACCTTGGTGAGGAAGTCTTGTTTATATATAGATATTTTATCCACCTCAGCATAATGAAACTACAAACTTGATTGCTCATTTAGGGTAACAGTTGATGTTTCAATTCTAGATCAATTGACTCTTTTTTCATATTCATTAATATGGTAGCTAATAATGTATATCTAATTCAAAGGATCCTTTCCTATTAGAACCTGCATTCATTCTACCTATTGTAAAAGGCATATTCTCCATATTGTTTACGTTAGTCATTATTTTTTAAGACAAGATGTTCCCATATCTTAAATATATGGTCCTTTTTCGATTTCCCATCATCAAATTAGTTGGAAAAGATGTATTACACAGGTCCGTGAGCTGGATGATTAAAAAAAACCTATTTGTCGCTCACACTTTTTTTTCTTTTAGCTCACATCCATTAAGCTCACTTGGACATTTTTGGGACTTCATGGATTTTGAATCAGTAGGTCATAATGAATCAACCATGAAAAATTCAGCTTTCTATATTTTCTTTTCTTCACCTTATTGCATATATTTGACTAAAACTCCTGGGATATTTTTTTAAGCTTTTCCCATTCCTATATGGGGTTGCTGTTACTAGTTAGCTTTCTCCATCTTCCTCTGTCCTATACATCTCGTTATCTTAGCCGTTTTTCCTTTATGTCATATAATCTATTTTTCTATCTGAACTTTGGCCTTCCCCTCATTCTGCCCTCCACCTCCATGTTCATAACCCTTTTACATACGTGTTCATTTCCTCATGAAATGACCAAACCATCTCCGTCTTCTTTCACGAATTTTCTTTGAAACCTCTAATACTTTGACTTTTCCCCTCATCAATTCATTCTGAATCTTATCTTTTTTTGACACCAAACATCCACTCAGCCTTCTCATCGCGGCCAATTCCATTCCTTTTTCTTGCTCTTTCTTTAGTAGCCAAGTCTCTGCCACATAGAGTATTGCTAATCTAACTACACTTTTATAACTCTTTCCTTTAACTTTTGCACTGATCCTCCTATCACAGAGTATCCCTGATTTCTTTCTCCAATTCATCCATGCACACTGAGTTCTATGACCGACTTCTGCATCGTCTTCCATTTTTACTCATAACAGAACCAAGATATTTGAAGGAACTAACCCTCTTTAGGTCTTCTTGGACTAATTTCAATGCCCCCATCCATTCCTCTCCACCTGTCCATACATATTCTGTCTTCGTTCTGCTAGTTTTTAAGCCTCTACTCTTAAGATAAGTCAGCACAATGTCATGAGCAAACATTGCACACCAAGGTACCTCTTCTTTTACTTCCGATGTTATAACATCCATCATAATATCAAACATGGAGGGACTAAGGGCTAAACCCTGGTGGAGACCAACTTTCACCTTAGACTTCTATGTATTTCCAACAGTGCTTCATTAGTCCACTGACATATCCTGCCACTGTTGTCGGTTTATGGTCTTTCTATGCCAGTTTATACACGAACATTTTCTTATTTCACCAATCCATCGTCTTCCCCTACTTTGTTTGCAATCTCTACGGACCCATTCTCTTATTTTTAATGTCCATCTGTTATCTGTCATTCTCATTATATATCCTACCTATGTCCACTTCTTTTTCTTACATTTTAGAATATCCTCTACTTTAGTCTGTTCTCGTATCTTGTTGCTCGTTTTCTGTCCATTGGTATTATATTCCTATCATTTTTTTTTCCATAGCTCTTTGAGTTGTAACTAGCTTATGTTCTATGGCATTAATAAGACTCCAAGCTTCTGATGAATTAAATTAATACTGGTAGGAATATGTTATCAAATACTTTTCTTTTTAAATAAAGTGGCATTTAACGTTTCATAATCTCATTTTGTTTACCAAAAGCTCTCCAATCCATGTTTATCCTTCTTTTAATTTCGGTCTCATGTCCTGGGGAAACATTTACTGTCTGTCCTAAGTACATATATCCATTAACAATCTCTAGAGGTTCTTCCACAACCCGTATTTGTTATCTCTCAGCATTTTCATTGAAAATTATCTTTGTTTTACTTACATTCAATTTCAAACCTACATTTCTGCATTCTCTATTCCAATACTTAATCATCTTTTGTAATTCTTCCCATGATTCACTAATTAAAACTGTCATCTGAAAATTTTAAGTTGTTAAATTTTGCCCCATTAATGTAATTCCTACATTTTCCCAATCTAAATTTGTAAAAACTTCTTCTAGGCATGCCGTGAATAATTTAGGAGAGATGGCTTCTCTCTGCCTAACTCCTTTCTCAATGATAATTTCCTCAATAGCTTTGTGTATTTTTCGTATTGCCGTACTTCCTGTATAGATATCTTCAAGTGTTATAACATAAGATTCGCCTATTTCTTGTCTTTAAAAGCTTTCATTACTGCTGCATATTTTGACAGAATCAAAACCTTTCTTAGTTTATAAATGCCATACATAATAGTTTTTTATACTCTTGATTTAAGTCTTTCTATACAGCCTAATATGTTTTTTGGACATATTCTATATATTACAAAGGGTAAACTGATTGGCCAGTAATTTTTCATGACTTTGTGCCTCTCTTTTTGAGAATTAGTGTAATGATTAAAGTTTTCCTAAGCTGTAGGTATAGAGCATAGTAATTTTGCTAACGATCAGCGATATATATATATATATATATATATATATATATATATATATATATATATATATATATATATATATATATCAAATGCAGCCTTTGTAGCCCACAGTACAACAAAAAGGCCTCAGACATGTCCTTACTCATGTCTGAGGCTGGTGATGATGGGAAAGTTTATTCTGATTGTTCACAGCAGACCAACCTAGTATGGGTGGCCCTGTTTAATACACCTTTGATGATCATGGCGATACAAAACCCTTTTCACCACCTTAAGGTATCCGCACTCAGAAAGGGATATGTATATATACATTTAAATACATGCGATATATATATATATATATATATATATATATATATATATATATATATATATATATATATATATATATATATACACACACACACACATATATATATATATATATATATATATATATATATATATATATATATATATATATATAAATGAAAATAATGAAGGAATCAGGTGTAACGTGCTTAATTCTTTGATCGTCTCGATTTGCCATATTCGTAATAACGCTGAAATTCTTCAATACTTCGACTGCCTTTGGCATGAGAGTAACGACCTCCATTCTAGGGCAGAATAAGATAAATATTCAGATAAAGTTTTCGCATGTCTTTTGCTTTTCAAGTCAAATTTATAATTAAGACATCTATTTAACATCACGTTTATCTACTGATTAAATAATTTTTCTTTATGCTTTGTTTAAAACCACTATTCCATAAGTTATATCTAAATAATCTGTAGTGCAATGGATGAGACATAAAACAAGGCTCATATTATCTCAGGTCTGATGTAGCTAGGGCCCTAGAGTACCAGAAACTATAAAGGGCTTATAAGAGTCACGTAAAAAATAGATATATGGAGAGCATTTTAGATTTTGGCAGTCAAAGGAAAAAAGAAATTATCGAACTGAGTAGTTATCATTACTATAATTTGCATAATATTTATAGTTATCATTATTAGGCATGGTAAAAAAACCTAAGTTGGAAATGCATGATGCCACAAGCTCAAAGACTACACCAGGGAAAGCAGCCCAATGCTAAAGAAGAAATGCAAAAGCAATGACTAACCTACAAAATCAAAGGTAAGGAAGGAAAAACAAATGAGACCAAAATGTTGTCCAAAGAGTAAAGCCACCTTGACACTTACACAGTTATTTTCCTTGGAATTTGCACAATACATCGTGGAATGACGTGCCATTTATGAGGTACGTAGAGTGAAGCATTGTTTGCGACCTGTTCGTACAATACACAAGCCTAGTTATGCAATGTCAACGGAATTTTTGGCAACATTATAAATCATGATATTTATCAAAGTAGATGACTCAAGGGTTCTTAATGTCATCCTAGAATTTGGGTTTAAAGGGTGTGAATGGGTAGCCTCTTCAGCTGCTACACTACATTCTTTAAAGAAATTTAGAATCTAAACCAAGACACCTAAATCAGAAATATTTAAATTAACTAGGTCATTTAAAATGTTGACAGCAGTGAAAAAATAGTGTCGTCATCAATCTGAATCTAAATTGTGGATAAGAGAGTAAACAAAGGATTATCCAGAAATTAAATTTAACTTAGCTAGACTCTTCTTCTGATATACTTCTGTGATCAAAGGCCTTAACCAAAAAAAAAATAATATATCTAGACTGAGTGTGAATATAAGAATGGTGGTAGTTAATATAAGAAGAAAGATCAGGAACTGAGTCACCGTCCGAATCATGTAAAGTATTATCATTATGATGATGATGATGATGGTGATTATTATTATTATTATTATTATTATTATTATTATTATTATTATTATTTTTAACATTTACATTTATATAAAATGCTATCAACTAACAAAAAGAACGCCCATTTGTGAAAAGAATAAAACAGTTTAGGAAGGAATAATATACACGCTAAAGATTAAAATAAAATAAATAAGATCAATTAAACATTTATATAAACGACGTGAAGCAAATTTTAACATGTTAAGTTGAGAAAAAGACCAATGGTTTAGAAAGTCTTCAACAGCATAAATTTTGAAAAAGAAAGTAAAAAGTCGAAAAAGATGCAAATGTTTAAAATGCACAAATTAGCATCTATACTCAAAACCATAGGGATGGTGAATATGTAACAATAAGTAAACAGGTCTGAGTTGTGTGCGATATGGCTCCAAGGATGTTTAATATTTGGATGGATGGAGTGATATGAGATTATGAAGTATTGAATGGGTGATGTCTGCAGATAACACATTAATGAATTGAACGAGATTTATAAAAAGAAACTACAGAAATAAGAGAAAAAACTAGTGTTTGCCGGAAGAGAATATTGGGAATTGAGAGGATACGCGAGGCATAGTTTGTTAATAGAGTTTGTTAATAGAGGAGTTGGGAGAAGAGATGAGTTTGATTTGTACATATAGCGTACTTGTTAGCTAACATAACAGCTGATAATACGATAAAAGATGCATATCACTAAATAAGTAAAGAAGGATAAGTTGTAATGTGAAAAGGGCCTACTAATTAAAATATCCTTCGTGAATGTGAAATGTGGATTTTAAATGAAAAGGAAAATGAAATTGTTTTTTGGGATTTATTGCATACATAGCCTATGGGCAAAAATGAAAAACTAAATAGTGATAAAGGTGGTTGTAAACTTGACTATTAACCAGTGTTTTGACATGATCTAGTTTTATGAGTCAAGACATTTAAATGAATAAAATGTAAATTTGGGAAATATTGCAAGGTGGAAAAGCGAAAAAAAATAAATGCTGAATAATTGGCTATGAAATACATATTAAAACACAAGAAGTGTATACTGCAAAGAGATAAACTGCAGTATGTAGCAAAGGAAGTTTAGCTACTCATGAACACGATGGGTAGGTGGATGAGGTGGATAATGTTGGAGCATTCATAACAGAGGATTCATCCACAAACAGCAGTTGCAGCTAACAGAAATGTGTATTTGGGGGTGGGGAGGGGGGGGGGTAGGAAGAGGAGGGATGAAAATCCACATGTACAATCATAAACGAGAAAAGGTAAGTGCTAAAAACATAACTAACCTGTAAATCTGGGTCTCGACTACCTTCCACGGTTATAATTAAGATCTCTAAACCCTCAAGGCGTGAGACTTGAATAGAAAATAAAAAGGTTCCCGAATCCCAATGTCTGAATGGAAAAAATGAAGAGAATACAGCGGAAGCCGGGGGTTTAAAGGATGAAATGGGGAAATACCAAGGATTCTTCAGCGAAGGTGAAACAAGGACACCAAGGACTCGTCAAATGAATTACTCGAACCCCTCCCCCACCTCTCTCCTCTCTCCTCTCTCTTCTCTCTCCTCTCTCTCTCTCTCTCTCTCTCTCTCTCTCTCTCTCTCTCTCTCTCTCTCTCACTTACTGAATTGTACATCCATGGGGATAAGGCAAAAAGTGTCAGTAATGTATGCTATTTTACAGAACTATATATATTATATACATACATATATATATATATATATATATAATATATATATATATATATATATATATATATATATATATATATATATATTATATATATTATATATAATATATATATATATATACACACACATATATATACATACATATACATATATATATATATATATATATATATATATATATATATATATATATATATATATATATATATATATATATATTCAGTACATCGTTTCCTGTCACGGGTATTCCATTCAGAGCACTTCGGGAATATGGAATTTAGCTGATGATCAGCAATCCTAAACTGGCAGGATCTAAAATATTGTCTATCGTACTTTAACATTAATATTAAATACTGTAATATTATTTTGTATATAAATTAATGCGCTAAAAAACTGCCCTTTACTGTAATAATATATAATGTAGTACAATACATTATAGTAGTTTACTAACAATAACAACATTACCAACATAACCAACCTCCCCCCTTCCTTTCCCTCTTTATAAAAAGTTTATCCTAATTACATGAATATATATATATATATATATATATATATATATATATATATATTATATATATATATATAATATATATATATATATATATATATGTATATATATATATATATATAATTATATATATATATATATATATATATATATTTACAGGAGAACGCTACATGTACTGTTCGGTAATGAAAATATACTATAGGTAATAGTCTAGTAATTATATAATACACAATAACAATGATTGAGACCTATTAAGTGTACCGTTGGATTCATTAATTCCGGTACACTTCATGAGAAACAACAATATCTTTCTGTACAGCGTTTCGTAAAATTAATAAAAAGGCCTTTTGATCATGTATGTAAAAGATCAGCGACTTTGTTTAAACAGGCAACGTTGCAAAACAATTTCTCTAATGCTAAACAGCGTTACCCATTACAATGTTCAACTGGCAGACCCCTCTTTAACATCCCGTGAAGTGTACCGGAATTAATGGACGCCAACTGTACCACTACCTTATTATACATTAAAGTTCATAACCCTGCATAAAAAGTGTAGAAAATACAACAAATATTGTTAGTGACAGTGATGATAATAAAAAATATAATAAGCACTGTATTAATGCACAGTAAATGTTTTACAATAAATTATATCTCATTATTATAGTATTCTCTGGCTCTTATTCTTTCTGTTGGTGCGATAATCCAAGATGATAATAATAATAATAATAATATAAATCCAAATTTTGAAGTCTTTTCAGCGTTTACTAACATTTCATTGCAATGCTTTTATATATCTATTTCTTCCAAATCGAAGAATCCTTCTTAAAACTCTCTCTCTCTCTCTCTCTCTCTCTCTCTCTCTCTCTCTCTCTCTCTCTCTCTCTCTCTCTCTCTCTCTCTCTCCTCTCTCTCTCTCTCTTTTAATTAAAGGAGTGAACAAACACAAAAAGGTAAAAAGGAAATGCCAAGACGGCCGAATTATAATGAATTCACATTTCCTAAGCTTAAAATACATTTTCATGAATCTTCGGAAAATAAATATGTTTTTAAAAGAAATTTGCATTCGGTAATGCATAAATTCTGAAAGGTATGTTATTCCAACTAATCTTGAATAAACTTTCAGCGGTCACAATGCTGTTCTTGTTAAGTTTCAAGCGGAAGATGTATACCAGGCACCTAAATGAATCACGTTAGGCAGGGAAGTGTTTGAATCCCTACAAAAAGAGTGGGGGCAATGAAAAAATTTTTTGGGGGAAAAACAAGATGGAAAATTTGGACCATTTTAATTACCGCATCATTATCTATAGTGAACAGTCACTACAACCCTTAAAGGGGATACTACCACCACTACTACTGCTACTACTACTACTACTACTGCTACAACTTTTATCACTAGTAATATTACTATTAATACTGTTAATAAGTTTATACTACTACTTTTACTACTTCTACACAACTACTACAACTTTTATCCCTGGTAATATTACCATTACTACTGTTACTAATAATAAATGAAATAATACCAACTAAAACAATAATAAGAATACTGAAACGAATACCTAATTGCACCAACCAATGTAACGGAAATACATTTAAGCGTAACCCGAAGTCCAACTAATAACAATTTAGCCTGGAGAGAAGAGAGACGAGTCCCTTTAAACACAAAGAAATCCGTTAGAAGGAAGACTGAGATCGAGGTGACCACAGGATCCCCATGGCGCGACAGGTTCCGACACCCACTTTTGGCAACCGGGTGAGACCGCGCTATTTCCTGTTTCTTCGAGGAAGATTAGGTTCAACCCATGAATCCTTATTTTTGATAGTCTTTTTCATCTTATGATTATATCTTTTAAAGTTGTTATTGTGTAAATTTTACTCATTTCCGTCGGTTATTTTAATTACATCTGTACCAACCGTGTGTCACACGATCGTACATAGTTCATTTTGTGCTTGTATCTTCGCTCTCCCCTCGCACTAAAACGAACTCTGAAAATTCATGTCTGCTTTTCTCCTCAGTAACAGTGTCAATATTTTGAACATGAAAAATTCTTGTTGCTTTGAGATTTTGTATATATAAAGAGAGTGTTCTTTAATAAACTAACTCAGTTACTTTCACACTGCCTCACAACCTTCTCTCGGCTCGCAACACATCCCTATATTCTACTACATTCGTCAATCATCACTTTTTTATCTTCAACTATTGCTGTGTCACTGCCAGGCTAGTCTCATTTTTTAATATTTTCCTTATCACTGTTATAAATATGTCTTTTCGCGCCCCCCTTACATTTTCTAGGACTTAATCTGTTTTGCATTTCCACTTATTAATAATTACCATTGTTTTCTCATCTCTTCACTCGCAATTAAACGGGTAATTAGATTTCTTTTGATATTCATTGTCATTGTTCCGCCGTTATTATTCGACTTTTTAACTTATTATCCTTACCGACAATACAGACTTATTGTTCTCACTTCCCTTTACGTGTTAGTATTTCTTTTTCCACCCATTTCTAATCTTACAATATCCTGCATGTAACCTAAACGTATACTCTCTCGTCTCTCTCTCTCTCTCTCGTCTCTCTCTCTCTCTCGTCTCTCTCTCTCTCTCTCTCTCTCCTCTCTCTCTCTCTCTCTCTCATATATATATATATATATATATAGTATATATATATATATATATATATATATATATAGCTATATATATATATATATATTATATATATATATATATATATATATATATATATATATATATATATTATGTATATATCTGATATATATATATACCACATATACATATAAAAACATACATATATATATATATCATATATATATACTATAGTATATATATATATATTATATATATATATACACATATACAGTATACATATACATATATATATATATATATATACTATATATATATATATATATAATATATATATATATACTATATATATATATATATATATCTATATATGGGAGCGTGTGTTATTGTGTGTATTATCTCTGCATTTTCATTTTCTTGTGAAACAAACAATGAACAAACACCTTTCCCCATTAGCGAGGGGTAGCACCCTAAAGTGTTATCCATTACTTTTTCAGCAACCATTTAAGGGTTTAGCAGTTATCCCGGCCTTGTCCCATTTACTTTCAAAGCGTTTCTGTAACCGTCAGCGCCTATCTTTTAGTGGCGGTTATCCCTACAAGTACTAACCAAATCCAACGTAGATAACTTCGGTAATCGAAAAATAGCTATAGAGCGAATGTGTTACTGCCCTCTGGTTATATATATATATTATATAGTATATATATATATAATTATATATATACTTATATAATATATATATATATATATAAATATGATATATATATATATATAACCTCAACACCAACAAACAAATGCAATCATTTTATAGTCAACTGCAGGGCAAAGGCCTTAGACAAGGACAATTCATGCCTGGGATTTGGCCAGTTTCATCACCACACTGTTTAGTGCTGATTGCCGATGAAGGAAATTTTTTGTGAGATCACTCACAACAAACCAACCAGGGCACCAGCCACCAGTTGAAGATACTACCACCAGAGAGTTATTTGGGCCTTTTGACTGACCAGGACAGTACTACTGTACATTAGCTCCTCTCTGGTCATGGTTCATTTTCTCTTTGCCTACCCATACACCAAATAGTCTGGCCAATTCTTTACACATTCTCCTCTGTCCTCATACACCTGACAACACAGAGATTACCAAACAATTCTTCGCTCAAGGGATTATCTACTACAATGTAATTGTTCAGAGGCTTCTTTCCACTTGGTAAAGGTAGAAGAGACTCTTTAGCTATGGTAAGCAGTTCTTCTAGAAGAAGGAAACTCCAAAATCTAACCATTGATCTCTGGTCTTGGGTAGTGCCATAGCCTCTATACCATAGCCTTCCACTGTCTCTGATTACAGTTTTTTTTTTGCTTGGGGGTACAATCGGCATGCTGTTCTATCTTCTTTTCTCTTGCTCTTGTTTTTTTTTTTTTTTTTTTTAGTTTTTATAGTTTATATGTAAAGGATCTAATTCAATGTTGTTACTGCTCTTGAAATATTTTATTTTGATTCTTTATTCTTCTCTTGTAGCTTATAAGTTTCCTTGTTTCCTTTCCTCACTGGGCTATTTTTTCATGTTGGAGCCCTTGGGCTTATAGCATCTTGCTTTTCTAATTAGGGTTATAGCATAGCTTGTAATAATAATAATAATAATAATAATAATAATAATAATAATAATAATAATAATAATAATATGGGCTACAGCATTGCTCATATTGGCGATAAGCAAACACTTTCACCACGTTAAGGTATCCCCACTCAGAAAGTTATATATATATATATATATATATATATATATATATATATATATATATATATATATATATATATATATATATATATATATTTATATATATATATATATATATATATAGTTTTATATATATATATATATATATATATATATATATATATATGTATATATACTATATATATATATATATATATATATATATATATATATATATATATATATATATATATGTATATATATACATACTATATATATATATATATATATATATATATATATATATATATATATATATTCAAATAACACACAAATGCACTTTAAAATCGAATTCGCTCTGCCGTGATACGTGGCAGAGCGAATTCAATATTAATGGCAATAGGTGGCTTATTAAAATAGTCAATCACGAGATTTATTGATAATAATATCATCATCATATATACCTCTTTACATAATGTACTCAAATAACACAATTTGAATATTTCATAAGTATTTTAAGTCATCACAGTTCTCTACATTTAGACAATTATTTTTCAAGATCTGTGACTAAGCTATGACTAATGTTTTCTGTAAAAAAAAAAAAAAAAAAAAAAAAAAAAAAAAACCATGGACACTAGTATGTTAGAAATTCTTATGGGAATGAGCGTAGTTCTTGAAATTTGTATTTGATATCAAAATACTATCCTGGTTTATTAACTGATTGAGAAAATGGAGTTACATCAGTAATGTTAACTACGGCGTTACTAAATTGACCAATTTTCCTATTAGTAAATACATAAAAAAGAATAAAAGGGGTTTTCATCAATTACAAAGATAGGAATACACTTTCTTCCGCGAGTTATGGTAAAATAAGTTATTGTTCCGGATTTTTTAAGGATAGAAAAATAGTTGCAGGAGTTAACGGTGAAGAGGAGAATGATGTTTATGTCTTGTTAATAAAGGAAAAATTAGACAAGTAACTTGCAGTAACTGTAAGGAAGGACGCCAATCTTCCGGGGTTAATTACGGACAGAACAAATTTATTTGAATGGACTGTAGAGGTGCCAAGGGAAATGGGAAAAGGAGGACGAAGTCCTTTCGTTAACAGCAAAGAATTCTGTTACGTAAGATTACATTCTCCAAATCTAGAGATTTTATCCATAATCGTGTTAAGCCCTTTACGGGAAACATTAAATAAAGTAACTAAATGAAAACTCGACATCAAGATTGAGAGTTTTTAGCGTACCCTGAGTAATAGACACCGAGTGTTTCGAAAAGCAACCGAACATGTGTCAAATGATATTTCACATTCTAGACTGAGAGTGGCGCCTCCCGCTCGCTCTTTCTATCTTTCCGGTATCAGTATTATCAGTCTATGGGATATAGGGGGAAGTTACTTCACCCATAATCCCATGATAAATGACTTTCCTACTTGAGGCAGTAGATGAAGTGCAAATGTTTTGTAAGCAAACAGTAGCTCCATTTCATGCCTCATACTCACAGCCATCATCAGTAGGGCTTGATTCAACAAAGGACAATGAAAGTTGGAGAATTGTATCTCGCTTGTTCAGACTACTTGAGAATAACATAATGTCAGCTTAAAAAATTGGGTAAGTTTTCTTGATATTCAAACATGCGTTACAATTACCGAAATTACAAACAGGAAAATAATTATTGTAAGATTAAATACTTCGAATCAAGTTGTATCACGAAACCATTGACGTTGTTGTAATAACTAATACATCCATACCATAAAAAGATACGGTAGGCTAATATAGGAGAGGAAAATTCATTCTGCATAATGATAAATAAACAAGCTATAAATTGTATCCAGGGGTACTCTTCCTTTCCCCATATTCCCCACTTCCCTATCCTTATCCCTATTATTATATTGGTGAGAGGACAGTGCTCAAGCTAGATGCTGAAAATTCTAAATATGAAAGTTAACTATTCTGGCTATCGTCGATACACACGAGAGGGATGAGTATACAGATACACTGTGTATTATTTGACATGAATCTTCTCGTGCCCGTATCGAACGGCATTATATAGCAATGTGAGCTTTATCTTCGGACCATGAGATCAACGAAATTGCCAGTTTTATCCAAATGTTACCAACTGATAAGATCCACTTTTCTGCATAATGGGAGAAAGAACCAAATTAAGCTCTATGCAAAACACAGTTTATGAAATACTATCAAATGACATTAATTAGATGAAGATAAATTAAAACGTAAAACAACAACAGCAAAATAATTATGATGACGATAGTAAAAAAGTATATTATACTCTGAACAAATTTTACAGCTGGCTATGATGTCACCGATAATTAAATACAAAAAAAGGGAATAAATCAACAAAAAAGGCTCAAAAATAAATAGAAAATTAAACATTTAAGGATATAATTATACGGAAGCTTATTATCAGTATAACATGCAGATTCCGTCCGTCCGTCTGTCAGACAGACAAAGCATGAAACATTGTGTTGAGACAGCACCCGACATGTGGACTGTCCTTTCGACCGCCAGGATGACAGTCATACAGTCTCGTCAGAAACAAAAAGCCCAGATCTCCGATTTCAGCGTGAAGGGACTAATATTTACGGGGAAGTTAGGGGAGAGAATTGTTCTTGGACAGGTCATTGTTATGCAAACGATCATTTGGACCATCGTTCATTCTTTGGTAAAAGACACCGTTCAACAAAATACCGCTAAGGATGGGACGAGAGGGTCATATGGCATATCCTTTTGCATTAAGGCAGTTTAAGTAATGCGTCTTTATTTAGACTGCGTACTTGCACATGCCGTATTATGAAACGTATTTTTAACTATAACAAAATATTGCTCAGGTATTTACAGTACATAAATAAAGATTTATAACATATTTTTCGGAACACTGGAGTGGTACAGGCCACCTAATGAGCTTACCTGGTTCAGGACCGAAAAAAAATGGAAAAGGAAGGAGCGAGGCACCTTTCCGTTATAGGTAGAATGGTTAACACTGAAAAACGAAAGAAGTAGAGAAATGGAAAAGAGTCAAGATTCTCCTTATCGTGCTAGGTAACTATACTGGCCATCGCTTAGAAAAAAATCCAACGTAATATTTTGAAATAAAGTGAACCACTTGATTCACATTTTACCTTTGCATTATGTACTGATGGCAGTACAAGTGCATTAGTGACAGGCCGTACGTGTAGCTGTATGAAGCAGCAAAGAAGATGATGTCGATGTCACCCCAAGAAATCAATCTATAAGTCAGTTTTAGAGTGGAAGCTTTCATATTTGGGCTCAGAACCTTTATGAAGTTTCCAGGCTCAACTTCATTGCCCCACATATACCGTATATATATAAGCGCACAAACACATTCATATCTGTGTAAATATATATATATATATATATATATATATATATATATATATATATATATATATATATATATATATATATATATATATATATATATATAAAGAGAGCTATGGAACGTGAAGTCGGAGATTATGAATGAAAAGTATTAAGAGTTCAAGATAGAGACGACTGGTGAAAGCTAATTGAGGCCCTTTGCGTAAATAGTCGAAGAAAATAATGCTATATATATATAGATATATATATATATATATATATATATATATATATATATATATATATAGATATATATATATATATATATATATATATATATATATATACATGTATATATATATATATATATCTATATATATATATATATATATATATATATATATATATATATATATATATATATATATATATATATATATATATATGTGTGTGTGTGTGTGCAAGCGTGTATATTTGTGAAAAGCCCTTTTTTACATATTAATATCAAGCACTCTATATATATATATATATATATATATATATATATATATATATATATATATATATATATATATATATATATATATATATATATATATTTGCATATATACATATATATCTAATGGAGAAAACGTTAAAACAAAGGTAAACGTAAAATTAAAGAGTATAATGTGACCACAATTGAATGGGGGTAATATTTCATTGCAACTCGTGGCCAGTCTGATCAATATGTTGGGAACATATACCCTTGAAAAACACTTAACATCTGGTTTCGTTGCTTGAATAAAAGCACAAAACAATGAGCACTAACAGACAGGAAATCGATTTGCCTTCGATAAATGGTCAGATAACTGAGGACAATTCGGCTAATCTCTTAAATTTCATTCTCCAGCTCTCCCCTGATGTCCCTAGATTTCTGTTTCCTAAAATAGAACGTATACTAAATTAGGTACGATTTTTTTTTCCAAACAAACATCAGTCATGAAATAATAAT
>NC_090731.1:133712811-133752811 GCF_036898095.1 Palaemon carinicauda
GATCTACAAAAGAACGTTTCTAGTAATCCGAAGAAATGGACCTGGATTGAGAGGAACAATTGCAAGAAGGACATAGGCCTTATTGATTCAACATATATCTCCTGTAGGCCTGAAGACCCCACGATAAAGAAGGGTCTTCTTAGATTTCCTGATGACATGGTATATGCTTGATTAAAGAAGATATGAAATTGGATTTATAGTGTAAGTATGCATAGTGAGGCATTTTACTTCAATAAGAAAAAAAAATATTTTATGGCTAATCATTCTTGCCCCTATTATGTTTGTTTTCTGTAAATAAAAGTATAAAAAAAATTCAGAAATTATTATAAAGATGTCCTTTTCGTTATTTGTTATAGTATTGAACATTTGTTTATATAAAATATTACATTTTGTTTGAAAATATGCATTTTTGTTTCTGAAGAAATGTTACTTAATCCAAAAATAATCATGATATGTTTTCGCCCTAACATGATTTTTTTTTCCCTTTTATGACCAAAAATGAATCACCAAAATTTGCCAAACAAGAATTCTGTAAATGTCCCAGGCTGAAGTCCAGAATATGAATTACTTTACATTGGATACTGGAAGAGATGAAAAGTTTTCAGTTAAAATATAAAACCAAATAGATGAGAAAACCAAAGTTTCTTGTTTTGAGTTTTTCTTGTCACACTATTCTATATGGTTCGTAACTTGGTTTTTAGTTATTCGTACAACCTTGTTCCCTTTAGTGCCAATCATTTTTGTTTTTGATGGATCAAAAGGGAAGTCAGTTTCATCAAGGTTCCAAATACACTCAGGACGATCAGAAATTTCAATTTCATGGATTTTATTCATTGAGGCTCATAGAATCCATGGATAACAAAAGGCAAGTTTGAACAAGCATCTCACCACCTGGACAGGATAGTTGCTAACCTTTTCAGGAAGCCTGTGTAAGGAAGAAAATATGACATAAGGAATAAAAAATCAAGTGTTGGGTAAACAATGCTAAGGTATGGTAGAAAAATAAATCAGACATGGAGTAAGAAAAATCAGTAAAACTGATTTGTTTTTACCCCAAGCATGAGCATCCGATTGGTGGATATATATATATATATATATATATATATATATATATATATATATATATATATATATATATATATATATATATATATATATATATGTATATATATATATATATATATATATATATATATATATATATATATATATATATATATATATATATATATATATAAAACCTCACCCCCACTAGGTGGAAGGAACAGGGGTAGAGGGGCAATACATTGGGAGAGCCTGGGAGTCACTCTGATTCATTTTACCCTAATATGGGAAGAAAAAATCAAAGTTATCGAGTGCTTTGGGAATGTTTTTCTGATTTTTTGGAGGGGACGCTTTCGGTGGACACTGAGAGTAAGTATATCAGATTATATTTGTAATATACCTATTATATCAATCCTCAAGATGTATTACAACTATAAAATCGCCTCAAGACTAACGTTAATGAAAAATGTAAAGAGCTGATTCCTTCTTGCCCCATCAACCTCCACATTTTTTTTAGCTGATCTCACTATACATATATAAATATATATATATATATATATATATATATATATATATATATATATATATATATATATATATATATAAATATGTATATATATATATATATATATATATATATATATATATATATATATATATATATATATATATATATATATCCGGTCACGCTGAGTTTTCTCCATCCCTCGGGTAGCGGGGAGAGGGAGTGGTCACGCCCTGCTAAGCGGGGATGCGTGTGCATATGTATGCATATCTATCTAAATATTTAAACTGACATTTTTGACGTGTCGCGTACACTAGTCCTTAATATTATCCTTAATGGACCCCCTCAAATACTATGTAAGATATGTCTAACCTACTCGATGCTAGAGATCTTCCAGCCTCTCAAAGAGGCATTCATATTACTCTCTGTTCTTTAGGCATCTGGAATTTATAGTAATAAATACAAATAATTAGGATCTGATGTCGCATAAATGAAGAAATGCAACCATGGCAATAACAAAAATACAACCAGGGCATTGTTAATTTCATTGCACCTGTTTCTAACTTGTACAGCAAAAAATTGAAAAGCATTGTTAGCTTTATTTCCCACTGTGGAATATTTAGCTGTTTATTCCGTATATGACAAATTTTTATAAACATATATACTTATCACAAATCCCCATCTTTTAGTTTCACGTCGTATGCAAAACAAGTACTACAATTTCCTTTATAGGTCATAACATATAAAATGTAAATCTGAGCACCCAGCATATCCCAGGTAATTCTAATATACTTCCCGGCTGTCTATCATTAGCAGAACAGACATTATGGTTTGATTAACCGTAGCATTAAGGAATCTATTCTATGGACCTTTGAAAAATTTCATTTACTAATTCAGAGAGCAAATTAGTCATACTAGTCTTATTCAGTTAATCGTGGTTTTTATGTAATGTTAACCTCTTTTTTTCTGAGTGTCCTTCAGACCTATTTATGTGATTATCTAATTCATAAATAACACGATTGGTGAGGTGAAGAGACATAGATTTCTCCTTACTTGAGACTAGTGCTCCTTTAACGTTCAGTGTGAGATTAATGGATACAGAGAAAACATGACCAGATGTGTGTTCAGAGGTGTTTTACACAAATGCTACCATCATATATCCTTCCATATTACCTCTGATTCCTTACAAATGCCCCATTTCTTGTGTCCATCTTCCTACTCTTTCTTTTTAAAACCATTTGCCCAAACCTAATAAAGTTCCTCTTACACAAAAAGTCTCCTTCAATCCCAGTCATTATGGTTTCTCTCATCAGGTAAAACGTGAGACGAAATGGATTATCACCAGCCCCCAACTGCCTTAAATGGCGACCACTTTCAGGAAACTATAGTTACAAACACTGTGCCTAATTTAGCTGTATCAGCATATTGTATGAATCTTCACCTGAGGTAGACCCAAGACCCTTAAACATGGTCGCTTTATCCATAGGACTGACTGGGATGAAGCCTAAGGTCCACCAAAAGCAGGGAACGATGTAACTCTTTTCTTTTAGTATTATACGTGAAAACTTCAGTTATAATATCTTAATATATTGTACAAAAAAAAAAAAAAAAAAAAAAACAGAGCGTGAAATATGGGACGTTTAGGGGCCCAAAGAAACGTGAAGCTACGGCGTCCTGTCATGGATTAATCCAGCACTGTCCTTAGATCCTAATATAGATTACGGAGGAAGAATTTTCCAACCTTCAATATAGTGAAAATTAGTAAATACTATATAAAATAGACTATTTTAGCTCCCAATGGTGTCTCGTGACTGTGATTTTTAATTCAATATGTGTTTTTTTATTGGTGATATTAATTTAGTTACGATATAAAGAACTATCCCCTTTTGCTGGATGAAACTACTTTGTGTAGGGAAAGTGGTTCTTAAAAACTATTTTATTTACGGAGGAAGGGTATTCATTAATTGAATAATTGTTTGTCCTTCATCAACTATTCTTGCCAATTACACACGGCTAAGTGCTAATGTGTAATCATTTTTCCTAAATACTTACAAACCCAAAACCACATGCTACAACTTGGGTAGGCATTGTTGTTAGATTTATTTTTTTTAAAGAATGAAATTCTGCTAATTTTCTAAAACTAGCGATATTTAATGGTGACCGTACTACATGTGTCCAAGTAATTGTTACTCAACTTTTACACAAAAAGATTTTAGTGATAAGACTGTTCGAATGTAGAAAAGACCACTATTGAGTAAGAGGTTAGAACTATGTTAATCAAATTAAACGGCTGCTAAAAAGAACACACGTGTAGAGATCAGCCATACGAAGAAGATGGCAATGGACTCTGAAATTGTTGGAAGATAATTAATACAAAGCGACATTCCTAAGAAAAAATGTAAGATTTTATATTGTTGATGATTGACTATTTAGGTCACCTCTTTTCAAAATCACTATGTATGAAAGGATACTTTATAGTAATGGCTTTCCGTGTCTCATGTTCACGACGAAGTTTTCAATTGTTAATTATATTCAAACTTGATTGATTATTGCTATATAAAATTGCTAGTTATTCATCTCATTTTAGACTAATGTATCCTGATAATGCCACGTTTATTAAGTATTGTATCAGTAATTGAATTTTTCATTACCCTTTCGGAAGATATTCCACTTTTCAAAATTTTTCACTTAATGCAAGCTATACAATAGCTTTGCTATTTCTTAACTAATTTTCAGTCATATGCATTCTGGTTAAATCCTCTATTTTGTGCTTTATTATTCATCTTACTTCAATGTAGGCTATTAGTCTTAATGATATGGAGTTTTCTATTGAATTTTTATTTAGTAATCTCATAAATAGCAAAATATAGTTAATTGAAAGTGTTTGTAAATCATATGATATTTAGTTTGCATTGGAGGGAAAAGTTGGAAAAATAAAACTGGTGACTTAAATCCTGAATAAATCCAATTGTAATAAAGTGGTGAAGAATTCCACGCACATAATTTAAAGAAATATAATAAATTAACAGTATAGATATCTAGAACCTAATGACGACTTGAAAAGAGGATAGATCACCTAAGCCTAATTCCTAACAAAGCCAACCCTTTCATTTCACATCTTGATTATTTTCCGGAAAGCTGAGTGAAGATGAGAAAGTATATATTTTGTTGGGAAAATTCCTCGCAGTCGAAAATTTACAACCCTTGGGCCTTCTACGTTGACACTTCCCATCCGAAAAACTGAGGTTTCAGCAACCCAGACAACTCAGGAATTACGAATAATGCTTTTACCGCTTAACATACATGTTGCATCACAATATATATATATATATATATATATATATATATATATATATATATATATATATATATATATGTATATATATATATATATATATATATATATATATATATATATATATATATATATATATATATATATATGTATATATATATATATATATATATATATATATATATATATATATATAAATATATATATATATTAATCCAGGCATCTCAATCTCAAGTGATCGAAAATTGTGTCGTCCACATAAATTACTTATCAGGATATTTATTGCATATTTAAAGAAATAAAGGCTTTTTCAAAGAATTCAGATCTCTAAATATGTTAATATCAATTTGCAGAGAGAGAGAGAGAGAGAGAGAGAGAGAGAGAGAGAGAGAGAGAGAGAGAGAGAGAGAGAGTTCGGCATTCGGACATCGTACTATTAGGATGTTTCTTCTCCTTATACTAATATTTGTGTTGCAATTTCATTTCCGCGCATTTTGCACACCCCGAGCACAGTCAAATCATTGGTGCCATACGTGCATGTGCGCAGGCAAAAGCACGCATTGATCATCCCTGATGATCACAGTAACAGCACGCGATAACCCATTAACCTTTGGCGTAATCAGAAACTTCCTTTCCTGGCAGACGGTAATGCCCCACCACTAGCAACCCCCCTCCCCCCTATTCTCCCCTATCCATATCCTTCCCATCACCATAAGCTAGTGATGAACCTCGTCATGAGTCATGCAGAATAGTCAAAAGTTGTTGAGAGAGAGAGAGAGAGAGAGAGAGAGAGAGAGAGAGAGAGAGAGAGAGAGAGAGAGAGAGATCCCAAATACAAACACAAAAACAACTGGTTCTATTCATAGGATACCACTAACACCGTATACGCACACATGCAAACGAACCCAGCATCAAACTTATGTCAAGATACATCATTTCCTCTTATCCATTTCCTTTGACATGGGTAGCACAAATTCATTTTCACAGGCTAAAATATCTAGGGCAATAAACTTCAAGAAATTTATACAGGGTTGCACAGATCTTTCCCTCCGGTTAATCAATATATTTGTTTAGGTACATTAACAGCTCTAAGCTGACTCAACTCAAGGCATTTGTGAGGGAGTTTGGCCTCATCCATCATTGCCTCTTAAGCAGCGGACAAATGCAAAAGTCCTCTTAAAAACGGACAAATGAAAATAGTCTGTCTTTACCCTAGCAACCATTCCTTCATTGCTCTCAGACTTATAAAAGAACTAAGTGTCCGATATCCTCTCCTCATCCCCAACAAGATCCCCACTCGACCGTCTCCTCCTTCTCCTTCTCCTCCCTCATGCTTTTTCCTTCTTTCTTCCTTGCATAAGCTCAACGAGTGTCGGGGACTTCTACTTCAAGGGAACGGAAGAGGGTCTACTCTGGCTTCTCCCTCATATTTTCACATCCACTTCACGATATGATTAACTGGCAATTGGCTTAATATCACTAACATAGGATGATATAATGAACCCGATTAACTCCATCCAACCACACCAACACATAAAAACCCACAAAAACACATGAAAAACTGTACATCTACTTCCGTGAAGGTCTATCGTGAAGGGAGTCTCAGGATTTACATAGTTTACATGGTTTCATGTCTTATATTTTGTTAGTGGTAGAAGCAAATTAGTTGACAGTTCAAGTTATTTTATTGCTAACTTGCACTTCGCGTCTCTTACGCTGATATAGTTACATACATAACTGATGAGATTAGGATCATTCTTTTATGCAAATGGTTACTGGCTTTTTCAGAGCCTTTAGCCCTTCCATTAGTCATTACGGAATTAACTTTTCTTCTCGTAATTGTTTTTTTTTTTTTTATGGTAGTGACTGACTGCCATAAAATTTTCTTTCTTTCATTGGTTATTTTTCTACACACCATGCAATTAAAAGACATTTAGTTAACTATTATATCAACTTTCTATTCTTTCTTCTACTGAAGTTCTTTCGTTTATTGTACTTATACCTGATATCTGTAGTTCGATTTTCTGCAACGGTATTTTCACTTAACCACCTTGCTTTCAATCAGCCAAATGATTTCTCTTCTCTTTCTCTAGAAAGCACTAACTTTCATTTTTTTTCCGTTTCTTCTCGCAATTATCTATTTTCTTATTTTCCTTATTAGGTTCACTATGTAAATTAGCCAGATGTTTTTGGAGTATCAAAACTATACATTTTTGGACATGATATTGTATAAGCAGTCAGAAAGACAATGTTTCCATTTGCCCTGATACTAACATGGACAGCATCTTGCATTTCACATAATGGCTGCAGTAAAAAAAAAAAAAAAAAAAAAAAAAAAAAAAAAAAAAAAAAAAAAAAAAATCAATCTCTCAGCTTCTAAATAACCTAGAAATATTATTTTGACAACTGAACCCCTTTTTTCATGGCTAAAAACCCACTGTTATCACAATATATATTGTAGATTCAACCTCAAACTTACTTAATTGAAATATTCCATTTTAATTAATGTTTTATAAGTAATTAGACATAAAGATTCCACTAATCCATTAAAAACACATTCTCCTCCTGGCAAAATTGGGTTTAATCTTTTAAGCAACCAAGGAGTCTACATAAAATCGGCATCATCGACAACATCAGTTGCATTGTTGTTCTGTATGTCCTTATCTTTCTGACACTAAATATCACACTTGGAAAGATCGGTGCAGGACTTGTTCAGAACATCTGGCAAAAGAACAGGATGTTTTGCATTGGTAGCTAACAGTCTCAATGGTGGCATTTAGAGCTGGAGGGTCATCTGTAATGGTTTGTTTCACCTGGCCATCAGACTCCTTGTGGTAACCATTCAGCAGGGGATCTAACTGAGGATCCTGCAGAGCAATGATTGATCGTCTCCTCACTCTCACTTAGATATGGACTATCATATCATGTCTCAGGAAGTAGTTTGCCCCTTTCTGCCATGTGCATGCAGAATAGATGACATTGGTCTTCATGATGATGCCTTTTGGGGGAGTACAGCACAGACAAAACTGCTAAGAGTACTCATGTTGAAAGCCGCTGCAGATAACTGATTACCCAGTCTTGTTTTAGAGTTTACTGTGGTTTAAAGACATGAACATCTTGTCAGGTAGGCATAAGTGATAACATTGTGCAGCTTGTCACCACGAGCAACAAAGGGGTTTCCATGTTTCAGATTGGCTGCCTTAATCTTTTTGATAACATCATGCTCCATTTGGCAGCTCCTATTTCAAGATCATGATAGTCTCTAGTTTTGTTAGGTTCCAAGTCAAACTTGATCTGGAACTCTTCTGTAACATGGAAGAGGTCTGGTATGACCATGAAAAACCTCTGTATAGAATTAGCAATGTCCGAGATGACGAGTGCAGAATGAATCATTATTACCTTGTTCAGATGGTCGCATGCATAATCCACCTCGCTGGATACAAAGGGAATGTCATTCTATGTGACTTCAATGCTAACTGCTTGCAGCTATTACCAGGTTTTAGGGTGATTGGTCCTAAGACCATGCATGTCTATGATGTATCTGGGCCAGAGGCACTTGTACTTGATTCCGTCAGAGGCGAAAAGCTTCCTCAGCTGTGCTCTAGCTTGGAGAGGTAGCTCTAGGTCAGCATTATGGGTTGCAGCCACAAAGAACTGGATTGTATCCACTTGATGCACTTATTTCCTGATTGCCTTGAACATTGCTTTCTTGGATTTCGATTTTTCCCATTTAAGATGGGTGGAGTATGCTTGTTTCACAGACTCAGATTTTTGTGTACTTGCTCCTCTCTAAACAGGCAGCTTCGGGTCCCTCTTTTGCCTTCAGATAGAAGTTTCAGTTGTGGATTGTCATTGAAAACTCCTCCAGTGCCTTTTCATAGAAAGCTATATATGAATAGGAGTAGGTACAAAGAGAAGATTTGTAATTGGTACATTTCAGGATTTGCCTTGTCGTTGCAGACCCATAGACATCAGCTTCTATCCAGACATCATCAGTACCGGAGTTCTGCATGGAGGCATCAAGAATGTTGGGGCCAACTATGAAAATATGTGTACCTCTTCCAGTCGTGAGACAACTGTGCATTTCAGGTCAAGTCTGGCATCTAGCAGTTGCATAGCAACTATGATGATAGACTATCTGATGTGTACAGAGTGTGTTCTTTGTAAAGCTTTGCAGTCGTCACTAAACCTCAACATAGTTGCCATCATGCTCACTGTCCCTCTCTTCGACTATATCCAATACACACTGATAGGAGTCTTTCCCAGATGTTGCACCAACTCTTCAGCATCAGATTGACACAGCAAACACTGGCCTAATGACCAATTTGTTTTATGAATAATTCAGTATTTCGAAAACTGCTGCAGCAAATGTCTCAACACATTTGCAAGTATGAAAAAGGATGTCTTGACCTTGAAAATAATGATAGTTTAGCTGTAAATATGAAACCACAAGGGTACTTAGAAGCTCAGATAGCTCAGATGTAGACGAAAGCCTTTTTCACGGCAGCCATTTGGTAAAACACAAGATGACAGCCCTATGGGACTCGGGCCAATTGGAAAGATTATATTCTCAATTTTTCTAAACTATAAGGTCTCCAAATGTGTACAGTTTTTGTACTCTCCACAAAAATTTGAAGAAAGTTAAAATCTAAACTTAATGAACCTGATAATTTCCTTAATGACACATTTTAGGGATACCAGAATCTGCCTGGATTTTATGCCAGGAAATCTGTGCCTCAGTGTTAAAGTCACCAATTCTATAAGAAAAAAAAAAACACCCATTTCCTTAAATTAAGCATCACGGTTTGTGAAATTTTCTTTATTGTAACGATGGGTTTTGTCAATTAGATAATTTGAGAAATAAATTCACATCTTAAATAAACAAGTAAAGCCCGGCTCAACGTCTCTATTGTATACTGTTGACTGATCGAATCACATTAGAGAAAAATTTGTCATTAAAGCATCATACCTAAAAAAAAGCTACTAACTACAAAAAGCCACCCACACTAAATCAAAGTTTTATAATACCCTAAGGATAATTTTACTTTAAAACGTAAGTAGCAATTTGAGAGAGAGAGAGAGAGAGAGAGAGAGAGAGAGAGAGAGAGAGAGAGAGAGAGAGAGAGAGAGAGAGAGAGAGAGAGAGAGAGTGTCTGGAGATTTTATTTAATTCCTATTTTTGTGGTGATAGTTTTCCGTCGAAGACCTAGCCTTTTCAATATATCATGGAATAAATATTCTGCTTAAATTTCAAGAGAGGTTCAAAAGGTTTCAGTAATACGATCCCACATATCTATTCCATTCTTAGCAGGGATATGAACTAAGCCAACATTTATCATTAAAATAAAAGACTGGGTATATCATTGCCAAAGATTTAGAAAGCTATAAACCAACCAAGCAAATATTAAATTATAATGGTAATTAAATATGAAAGTGAAGGGTAAAATGGAAGAAAAACACAATCATACAAACCGAATTTGCAAGCAAAAAGTCTTATTCAGAAATGATGGCACGTTAACAGGATGAGAAAACGGTTTTATTATATTAGATTTATGATTCTGGGCTACATAGCCAGGCGGAAAAGTGTTAATTAATTTCAAGGAGCTACATCTATTTAATTTCTCGGTCCCTTTGTCATTCAAAGAATAATTTTCATGAACCTTTTTTAAACACTAAAAGACTTTATCATCACCTTTTCTCTTACAAGAGGTTATTTCCCATCAGCAAAAACACCTAGCTTCCCACCTTCTCTTCACTATTAAAAATTTTGTATCCTCTTTCAGTCATTAAAAGAATTACAACATTTTTCACCCAGTAATAGATTTTGTGACCTCACTTCTCCCCCATAGAAATACGTAACTCATCCCTTCCTCATATGTAGAAAACTTAACCCAAAACGATCTAACCGACATCTTTCCCATACATAAAGAAAATCCTTACTCAATCTCTTTCCAAGGTTTGTTTTCTTTTAGAATAAGAATTATCTCAGCAATTTTATAGACAGAAACTCCAGCTTCACTCCTCTCCCATGCCCAGAGAGAGAGAGAGAGAGAGAGAGTTTCCTCGATAATTTAAATCCAAGCCAGCTCACGAATCAACCCTCCTCACCGTTTTTCATCCATAGAAAGTCACCTTTCTCATCCCCAGAAAGATTTTCCTTGGGCCCTTGTTTTACAGCCCTTCAAGCACCTCCCAACGCATTTCTCATCTACAGAAAGACATCCCAATAGTTTTCCATCCTATGAAAGACAACATCTAAACATTTTTCATGTACTGTAAAATTTACCTCACTTTTATTTTACATAAGATGCTTCCATAACAGTTTCTAATCACCGACATCACACAAAAACAAAAAATTCAGAAAGAGTCTTGTCCAACACATTAATTCTCCCAAAGGCTGTCCATCCGCTATAAAACTTCCTTCATCCTTCTCCCATCAATAGAAAGATCTCTCCTACCACTTCCTCATCCCTCTAAACATTTCAATACTGACAGACCTGATTTTATCAGGTCTCATCAATGTACAAAGATTATCCCCGCCCTTGATCACATCTAAAGAAATACACACCTCACCCCTTTATCAAAACACAATGACTACTAAGCAGAGTACAAAGCAGTTTTTCTGTTTTGTGTCCAGTGTACACATACACCCTTCACTATAAAAAAAGCCAATGAATTATTTTTTTTTTTAAACACTTCCATCAACATAAAGACCTCTTCCTTGCGTTTCTCTTTCTTTCAAAGACACTTACAACTCTTTCTAATCAACTGACAGACCTCTACTACAAATATCTTATCAACAAAAAGACATCCCCCAACATGGTTTTCATCTACAGAAAGAATTGAGTTCGGCTGACATGGTAGTTACAGATGGGCGATCAGTGCACCCTCAATGCCAGGGAAATCCAGATCAGAGTTCTAATGAAGTACACCCAAAAAAATTACCTTGATTTGCGCCTTTGGATCTGAAGTTTACACAAGCAAAATCCATAAAGTTATGTTTTCAGCTGTAATTGTGACTAAGGCAGTAAGAATTATACCGTTGCATAAGGAATAACCAAAATTTACCGTAACCATATTTCAAATGTTAGTAATCCCATCCACAATAAATGTAAACTGACATCAAAATGGTAAAATTAGTCTAAAAGTTATTGCAACAATAATAGAAAACTGTCGGCATGTGTTCAACGCACCCCCCCCCCAATCCAAAGGAAAAAAAAAAGAATCTTATGATCTCATCAAGAGTATTTCATGTTTTTAGTTGCATTGCAATTGTTATCTATACAAAATAGTGCATCTCTTTAAAGTTTGGCATTACCTAACATTCTGATAGAATTATGTAGCACGAAAAATAATTGAAGGTGTGATTACGCTATATTTTTGCTAGTAGCATGATTAAAAAAAAAATATTATCAAAATGCCAAACGAAATGAATACCCTTATAAAATCAATAAAACACTTTCCTTACTATGTTATGAGTCTTACGAAAGAAGCCCGAATGTTACGAAATCAAGAATGGAGATAAAAAGAAGCTGTAACTAATTTGACTGGCAACATCTTTACCTTCATCTACACAAACCAAACCAGTGAAGGCCACTTCGAACTAAATGCTGGAATCGAAGCCAAACATTTCTGATAAACTAAACCTCATCAGGTTACCAAAACCAAACAGGGTCTTTGTACCAGGAAGCAGCAAGAAGATAAATAGCTCTAAAGACATTAAATACTGAACAGCTTTCCCGCGTACTATACCTACAAAAGACACAGCGAACGAGTTGTGAAATGCTTCAGCGTCAGATCCGACACTTTTATCTTCTCCTTAGCTAGAACGAGACAGCAGGACTCCGCCTCCGCTAAGAGATCCACACACACACACACACAGCCCTCGTTCACTCACCTTAGAAGCAGAGCATCAATTAGATTAATCAACAGACTATCAATTACTTCGCTCCCCGCAATAAAAAAGGACATAAAAGAATAAAAAAAAAAGAAACTGGTTTTAGGCTTAAACTTTCTCAACATGAAGAATATATCACCTTGGATAGACCTGTTTTTTCTCTTTGCTTTTCCCCATTCCTTTCATGATAGAGGTTAAGTGATTAGGTGGAATATGATGATGATGATGATGATGGTAGGGTTAGTGATGATGAATTAGATTCATGATAAAGGTTGTTCGGTGAAATGGTTGTTCAGCCATGACCATTATGTCACAAAAGCTGAATAGATAATTGGAAAATATAGTAGGCTCGTCTACTGGTGAGTCTAAGCTATTAAAGCGAGTCGCTCTCTCTCTCTCTCTCTCTCTCTCTCTCTCTCTCTCTCTCTCTCTCTCTCTCTCTCTCTCTCTCTCTCTCTCTCTTCCTCAACAGGTAAGGATCTCATATTTCAGTGACAGATAATTCATTTCACACGATCATCTTCCTTAAAAGGAAAATGCCCAAGAGACTTCACATAACTAGAGACTATTGGCTCCCGGCAAAACCATAAAAAGTTAGGCCTCCTTAATAAAAGAAAATAGAAATAACGAGAGGAGGAATGGTTAAGAGAGATCTTTGCAGTAACGACACAGCACTACATCTTAAATCTATGATGATCTATGTCAAAGGACTCGATATTCACCTGGGTCTGTTCGTATATTCTCCATGTGACGAAAAAAAAAAGGGAGACCAATGAGGGATCGGATGTGTCTATAGAATGAAAAAAAAAAGGTCAGAATGGCGCAAGATCCAACGGGGGAATCCAACCTTAATCACCGTCAATATTACCAAGAGGATTTTAAGAAAAGATACATGAAACTGAAAACCAGCTGGTTACTTTTCATGATGCCAGATCCGGATGAATAGAAATTTATCTAGTGGCAGTTCCTTTACCAAGACCATCGGTGAATTTGACGTATACTCTCATTTTCGACTTACTTTAATTCCAACAAAATCTTAATTTCATATCTTTCCGTGCTAAACTAAACTAGTTGCCCAAGTATCGAAGGTTAGGGAGGAGTTTGCCAGAGTATGGAAAAAATATGTCAACCGAGATTCTCCTTGAACATTCTTATTATGAAACTGATGTCGTCTCTAGCAAAAGACAATACTACATTCTTACGATTGTGAAGGAACTCATTAGGATAGTAAGGATCATTACAACAATACATTCCCTTTTCATATAAGATATTAAAACACTCAAAAATGCATATTTTGTATAAAACTATACTATTTTCGTTAATATATTGATTTTATGGAAATCTAATAATAAAAGATAGTTAATATAATTAGCATAAATCATTAGAATCTAAAATCTTCATATTTTTCAATAAACCTTTGACAACCAAAAAAAATCCAATCTATTCTATGTCTTCCTGTCAATGACTTTTCTTACTTATGCAAGAAGCACGAGCATCATTATGAAACGTCATCTTCAATTTAACATGGGGTATTTTTAGCTTAATGTCTCAAATAATTAAAACGCTTCTTTTCCATTTCAACAATTGCGTTTATACATGTACTAAAAGATATATTACTGCTGATGAAAAATTTATAGGTTCCAAAGATATTCATTGGAAATAATAATAATAATAATAATAATAATAATAATAATAATAATAATAATAATAATAATAATAATAATAATAATAATAATGACTAGTAGATGAAACCTGACACATTGTCCACGAAAATTTATGTAGTTCACCATATCAAAGAAAAGATTTGGCTGATTAAGGCATATTTGAAAGACGGGGGAATCTAATTTGATTTTAAGACATGTAATTTGCATTTCTTAATAAAACTATTTCTTGACTTAATTGATATTCGACCAGTCCATAATCCTTATACAACTTAGATTCGTAAACTCCAGAGAAAAATCTCGTCGAAAAACGAACTTGAAAATTCTAATTATTTTAGCAAACCAATCACATGAATTATTACCAGCTATGCGCAAGGGTCAATGACGTTGTATAGACATAAAAAGCGCCATATATAGTTTTACCATTTCTTCGAAAATCAAAACTTCCATGTCATGTATTCAATAATTTCGAGGAAATGGTCAAAGGTTTTAAGGTGACAACTCATACAAAAGAGAAAAAAAAACTATTACACCCATTTTCATTAAATCGAAATATATGGAAAGAGATTTTTAGAACAGGGTTGGCTGATAATTTGTTTTTATAGCTTCGGGATAAATAATTACTAACCAAATGCTACTACTACTACTACTACTACTACTACTACTACTACTAATAATAATAATAATAATAATAATAACAATAATAACAATAATAATAATGATAATAATAATGAGATTTTGGTAGTAGACTATCTTTAGGGCATGTTTCATTAGATGATCGCTGCTTCAGTAGCGTTTATTTTACGTTTGAGCTTTTCTATTGCTCGTAGTTTCCTTTTTTGCTCAATACTGCATTTCGCCAGTAACTATGCTACGTTTGTCATCAGTATGGGCGAACAAAATACATATAAAAATTCTATAATTTGGCTAGAAGTAAACTCGTCAAAATTGGTACAATAAAGTTCGGCTGCTACGCATTACGAGAGGATGTCGGGTGTCTCTTCTCATCGTCAGGCAATGTCTGGCAGAAAAGGTGTAGAGCAGGCTCTATTATATGGCTTGATTAGCTCGTCACATCAGACACTGGCCACTGATTGGTGCTCGCGGGCAAAGCATGTATCTGGTCTGGACCTGTAGCTGCTCTCTCATTGATTGAGGCGCTCGTCAGGAGGCCATTGCTCCGCTCATGTTCGGCAGAGTTCGGAGAAGTCTCAATTGGTCAATGCGCTCACTGAGTGGGGCTTGGAGGCACTCACCGGGAGAGTCTCAGTTGTATGCAAGATGACAGGCTGCTGGTTGCCATCGTCATTGTCGCTTTTTCCAGGTCGAATGGGGGTGTTACTACAACAGGAGGAGAGGAGGAACATCTGGATCGTGTTTAGGTTCGGTTGTTCTTGTTGGATGAGCAGGGCCCCAAGTAAACTAAGTCTTATGCCATCCGGAGCACTGCCGAGGATTTTAGTATTTCTGGTGTTATCATCTCCATGTTGAACGTACCAGGATAATCTTTTAGAAAGCCTCATCCTTGTCATTCCAATTTAATGACAAGGTCATACCCCGGACTGGGCATTGATAGGAATAAACAATGTTGGACTTCTTCAGAAAATCCTGCACGAGAGGGGCAAGGTTATTTTTCATAATGAGGGATCTTGTCCTCATTGACTGGTAGTAAATAATAAGGCTGATGGACATGACATGCTTCTTAACAATGTCCCTCATGGCCTTCTCATCCTGTTGGTACTGGCTGTGCATGATGCCTCTGTAGTATAAGTTAACCCTGGAAGGCATACTATCGCTGCTGGGCTCGGTCTCGTACCAGGTGTCCATTACACATTTGACCTTTTTACCAAACTGCCTGTAGAAGTAACCATTGTTTCGAGGACCTGGGTAATATTATCCAGCTACTTGCGAGTCTCTGGCCAGGATGAATGGGAGAGGGCCTAACGAATGTAGGCTTGGGTGGTGAAGGTCTTGTACCTAGTGGGGCATTCACTATCACCATTCAATCAAAGGCCTAGATTCATAGACATAGTCTAAATGGTGATATCGAAACCACACTCGGTAATCAAGATCAGGACGTCCAAGTAGGGAAGGCAGCCGTTTTCCAGATATTCCATCATAAATCTAAGAAAACTGCACTCCTCAAGATCCTTCAAAGTTTATCTATACATTTCGTAGAGGGGGCTTTCACAAATTTGTCGTCAGTGTAGCTTACATATACAGTATATCAGGTTGATTTATACATGCAAAAACAAGCTCCTTGATTAATACCCATGTAGAAGTGAGCGGAGAAGGTGGTCTCCTTAGTACATATTTCCAGGAGGGTGCAGAGGGCATACTCTGGGATGTTGAGAGGAGGGGTCGAATCATCTCTGTAGACTCGGTTCAAAATAAGCTGGATGGTCTCATCTACTTGAACGTTCGTAAAAAAAGGACTACATCAAAAGAAATGATGACTCATTTGATGGAACGCTCTTTGATGGCCGTCAGGAACTCCATCGAAGAGGCCACGCCATATTGGTCAGGTATAGAGTGGGACAAAAGTGTGTTAGGTGTCGGCACTGGGCACTGGCTAATGATAGGGGAAGGGGGTTTCCAGCCTTATGGATCTTGACATTCCCATAGTAGTAACCAAGCACAAAATCCCCAGTGATAGGCTGGAATTCGACAGGGTTAGAGGTCGCGTTGATGATATCAATGGTGCTCTTGGCCTTCCGTTTGATGTCCTCTGTAGAGTTGGCAGTCAATCACTCAAATTAGGAAGTGTCAGTCGAACTTTTCATGGTATTCTTTAGTATCAATGAGGATGAAGGCTGCCGTCTTGTCAACTCTCCATACAGTAACATCAGCTTCATCCTTGAATTACTTGGTGGTAGCCTTCATGACACTGGAAACAATAACACTAATGTACTGTCTACAGTCAGTAAGGGCCTCAGCTAGCAGGAGAGGCTAAAGACCATCTATAACACAGAAGGCCCCTTTCTCTTTGTGATTGGGTCATCCAAAAGTTCAGCCTATAGTCTCTTGTCTGCAAGTCTGGGTCAAGATATGAAGTGGCAGTTGAGGTCAAGCTTGAGTATCTTGTCCTGGGCTGGCGAAGGGTAGAAAGTAGAAAGATTGATATACTCCTGCCTCTTCTCTTGGATCCGTATCTTGCCAGAGAGGAGGCAGAATTATATCAGTCTTTTTTCTTTCTCCCCTTCACCAACCTAGGACGAGATACTCAAGAACATAATCAAGGCAAGTGAGTTTGATAAGAAATGAAAAGAGCACATAAATAAAGGGTGGATTACAAAAACTAAGGACACTCACGTGGTTAACATTTATGATAAGTATGCAAAACTTAGGAAGTAGTGTTCGGAGGACATGTGAGGTAGGAAGAAGGATCAAAAGCACATAAATGTGGAATCAATTGATATGAGGGTTAGCGGAAGAAATGGGAATGTTCCATGTAGTACAGTAACAGATGAAGTTATGATCTTGTTGGGTTATACAAGAGGATGAATGATATACTGAAGAAAAAAGTTAAATATTATTATTATCATTATTATCATTTTTATTATTATTATTATTCATAACATGGCAGAATGAAAGATCGATTGATTTGAGGTTTTCTGGCATCCTGATATCTAAGGTCATTGACGCCGATATAATTCATTATAAATAAAGAATAAAAGAATATTCAATTAAAACCATAAAAGCAACGACGTCGTTCTAAAAGTTAAATAGCTTTCAGAAGACCTGTTTCTGAAGTATAGCTAAAAGATCATCATCTGCATATACAACTACTATCGTATCCAGAGGCCGTGTAATGGTGTTTTCCCCAAATATCTAACAAACCGGCCTATGAATTTCCATGAAACTACAGCAATGAATGTTTCAAACATTGGCCTAATTTTTGGTGGTACAATGAATTGACAGATGTGCTTAATTAACTTCTTCCCTTCCTTCAGAGCGTTTTGAAGAAGTGTTACTTAATCACGTAGATGTGACACAGAGGTTCCCCCAACCCTCCTTCGGTGTTTACACCTATGGCTATCCTAGTAACCCCCCCCCCCCCTTCCTTCTTGCCTTCTTTCCTTCATTCCCATTGTTATTAGGTTACCGAGTAAATCCCAGTTAGGAAAGACTGTGAACTGCACATATAAAATGAGCCGGAAGAGCAATAAAATGTTTTATGGTGGTAGATAATGATTAGATGGTTAACACAAATTATCAAAAATAATAGAAGAGGTTTAAAACAGGGGTGTGGAATCGCACTGAGAGATATTCTACTCGGACTCCTACAAATCTTAGATTTGCGACAAAAAAATAGAATAAAATAAAAAAAATTAAATAAAAACATTAGTAGAAATGGAAAACAATTTTTTTCCTTGAGAGTGATGATGAGTAAAATGTATAAGTGTCCATTTCTTGTTTTTTTTTTTTTCCATCCCTCCTAAATCTATGGTTTCCAGCAATTGGTGATAACATTATTTTGGAAAAGCAAAGCTAATGAATACTTTGATACGAGTATATCAGCTTGGCATGTAGACAATGTCAATGAATTTCTCAAAGTAAGGTTGATTGGTTCATTAATTGAAGTCTGGTATAATTCCAGTGACAAAGTCGCAATGATATTTGTCACATACCTTTTAAGTAACAAAAATAGGTAGTGATACTTATAACGTAAATAAATATATAAAACTATAGGTTGAAATATAATAAATCTTGTGTATGTATGAACACACACACACACACACACACACACACACACACATATATATATATATATATATATATATATATATATATATATATATATATATATATATATATATATATATATATTATTATTAGTATTCAATATTATTGTCTTGCTACTAGTAGCAATAGACGCTAGTAGCTACGAGTAGCAATAGTGACTAGTAGCTACTAGTAGCAAAAGTGCTAACGAGTAGGAGAATCGCATCCTTCAATTACCAGTATTACCCAACTTCCCCAAAATAACAGTAATAATTAATTCCATTGCTACTAGTAGTTAATAGTAGCAATAATCACTAAGCTACGGAAAAATTACCTCAAAATACTGTGATGTATTGGCACAGAATTTTCAACTTTACTTTTGAAGGTATAGAGCTTACATTTAGAGTTGGCGAATGTTGTTGAAAATTTGTGAGATGAAACTTAACAATGAGAAGGAGCTTTCGCCATCATAAAACGTATTTTGGGAAAGTGTGGCGAATGTACCGTCTCCTCGCATAGGCCTCATATGTATATATATATATATATATATATATATATATATATATATATATATATATATATATATATATATATATATATATATATATATGTATATATATATATATATATATATATATATATATATATATATATATATATATATATATATATATATATATATATATATATATATATATATATGATTTCAAAATTTATCAAATGGACGATGTCAATGCACTTTTATGAAACATCTTTTAGAAGTCTACCTTCGAAGGAATTCAAGCTACTCACTCTGGTGAAATTGATATGATAAATTATATCAAACAATGCTCTCTGTCATTTTCTTCCTGGCAATTGATGTATCGAGTAACCTGTGTTGTATGGAAGAATGACTCCTACGGCTTAACCCAAAGAAAACTATATTTCTATTGCTTTACCAACACTCGCTTGAAGTGCGAAGTGTAGGGTTAGCATGGCTTCTTTCGACTCCTGTCATAAGTCTCATTCTTGATCTTCAATGTAAGTGAGTGGGTAAGATATAAAACGTTGGTCTTGTGTTTAGGTAAAGTCTAAAGTCACGAATCACATTACCAGGTATGCTGAACTTTTACTGACAAAGAATTTTGTATTGCTTGGGGTAGGTCATATGACAATTATCTATGAAGTTAAACAGGCGTTTAACAATTCGGGGGATGGGAGGTACTGTACAATCACTCATATAAATTGATGGATGTCCGGGTGTTTGAGAGAGATTTCCAATTTTACCCCATTCTGGACGACAGGTGTCTGGGAGTGCGAGACCAGTCGAATATTGAACTACCTAACTCTGCTGTAGTAATTGTTAACTTTTACGAGTATGTTATTGATCTGTTTTTTTTTTCCACGTAGATATATATTACAGAGGTTCTGTTCTTTCCTTCTCTTCTGCCCTGTTGTTTTTCTCTCGTCTTTCTACTCGTAGTCAGGGTGAATTAAATGGGATGGTGGATCAGTCCAGAAATAATTAGCAACAAGAAGTATTTCATGACAGTGGATGGAGAATTTTGTAGCATACCATAAAAAAACCTCCCTCTGGATCTTAATTTTTTTTCCCAAAGACTCATTAAAAAAATGCTAAGATGTATGATTTTTCCCTTTTTCAAAATTGGATTAAATGGGCACTGCTAGTCTTCTGTTATAAAGCTTGACTCTCTGAAAAAGGATTGTTCATTAAACTATTCCATTGGAAGCCTAATTTGATTTGCACAAGCTCACATTGTTAGCAGTTGTCTGTGTCATTTAGACCATTATGCCAAATGCTAGGATCTTTATTGTCATTCCACACTACTTACACCTACCCTAGAAATAATTTTTGATATCCTGAAATTCAATTATCTAACGCCACGATCGAAATCAATGGGACTTGAACCCGGTTGTGCCAAGCAGTACACATAAATTAAATCCCATTGTTAGTAATATTCATAGTAATGGCAAAGGACTTGTAACGCATGGTGAAATGATGTATTTTTGGGGATTAATTTAACAAACCAAACATGTCAGAGTCAAGCTCTTGGGAGGAATGTAATGTATAGGCTGAGGATTGGCCATAGTCGGTCAAAGCACAAATATCTTTTCGTTTTTTTCTTCTTTTGATCGATATTCATGCACAGTTTAAGAGTACTTCAAGTTTTGCTTATTATAATTTTTACTTCTTTGCTTGCTTTATCATTCAGTTGAATTTATAGCTATTATTATTATTATTATTATTATTATTATTATTATTATTATTATTGCAGTTGTTGTCAATTACTTATCTTTTCAAAGTATTTGGTACCAACAGATTTCAGTTATGTTTAATTAATGATAATTTTTACTTATCCTCTTTTTTTTTCAAATACTTTGGTAATCATTATTTGATGCTTCTACTGATAGTGGAGAAGATATCAGAAAATTTTCCGGAGAATCTTCCATTTCCGGAACTAGACACCAAAATTAGCACACAGACTCGTCGGGGATTACTCTTTTTAATAAAAAGGATGCTATTGAATAAACAGAAATATTGCATTTCGCAATAAGATGGCAAAGACTTGCCTTATCTGAATGCTCTTGATGTCAAATCATACATTTTTATTTTTTATTTTACTGCGTAGAATCCGAATTTAGAAATATGTACTTACCCATTTCCTATATAAGCTATAAAAACTTTAACAAAACAAGAGGAAGAGAAACTAGATAGAACAGTGTGCCCGAGTGTACCCTCAAGCAAGAGAACTCTAACCCAAGACAGTGGAAGACCATGGTACAGAGGCTATGGCACTACCCAAGACTAGAGAACAATGGTTTGATTTTGGAGTGTCCTTCTCCTAGAAGAGCTGCTTACCATAGCTAAAGAGTCTCTTCTACCCCTACCAAGAGGAAAGTAGCCACTGAACAATTACATTGCAGTATGTAACCCCTTAGATGAAGAAGAATTGTTTGGTAATCTCAGTGTTGTCAGGTGTATGAAGTCAGGGGAGAATCTGTAAAGAATAGGCCAGACTATTCGGTGTCTGTGTGGGCAAAGGGAAAGTAAACCGTAACCAGAGAGAAAGATCCAATATAGTACTGTCTGGCCAGTCAAAGTACTCCATAACTCTCTAGCGGTAGTATCTCAACGGGCGGCTGGTGCCCTGGCCAACCTACTACCTACACACACACACACACACACACACACACATATATATATATATATATATATATATATATATATATATATATATATATATATATATATATATATATAGTTTGCCTAAGTATATTATACATAGAAAATAATGGTGTCATTTGAAAAATGAAATTATTTATTACCTGGTTCTTTAATATCTTCAGACACTTTCGTCTTTTGAGATTTACTGAGGATTTAGTTAGACCCAACTTGTGAAGGTTTAAATGCTGTTTGCCCCTCCTTGCCTTATTGTTATATGGGACTTGAAGTTGACACTTCTGATTTTATAATTCTTATGAAGCCTATAGGCCTAGAATTAAAATGAAGAAGAGACTGGAGAAATTTCACAAATCGTAACTTTACGCCCAGATAGACACCTTTCATAAATGACAAGATTTGATGCAAATATTTATTGTTGCTACCAGACATATAGCCATACCCTAGTATGTGTTAAAGACAAGACGACAGAGCCATATTATTATTATTATTATTATTATTATTATTATTATTATTATTACTGTTGTTGTTGTTATTCGAGATACGTTGCTATTGTAGAATCTGCCCATTATAGGTGTGGAGGAATATGTCTGACCCGATTATAGCTTTCCCTTCGTAAATTAAAGTTGGATAATATAGGTAGATTTAATTGTATTTCTGGTACCGAAGATAACACACCACTTCGCTTATTCACTTATTCATTTATCATTATTACTTCTCCCTTAATAAACTCCTCAAGAGATTAGACCTATAGAGGCAGCGTTGACTGTTACCTAAGCTTTGGCTTGAAATAATTTATTGCAAGTTTCGAAACCGCGACCCTAACTACCTTTTGCTTCATACACAAAACGACATAAGCAAAATCAAGTAATAACTTTGAATTGATAACCCAAATGCATAGATGGTTATTATTATTAGACTACAGGACTAAGCTTAGATTATTTTCCCTCTTGAAGCCCTCTTTCCCACTCCTACTATCTACAGACACAGTTCCAGGAATAGTCTCACGGAATCAAGGTGTTCAGAGGGATTCGTGTTTCATTAATGTATTACTTTTTTTCTGAAATATTATTGTAGCACAATTGTTTTTTCAATAATAAAATTTTTCATAACAGTTGAGCAACTTTGTGCATTCATACACATGTTTACAAAGTGAAATATAAGATTTATTACTAAGTGACAAGTTATGTTCAACGCTGTCCAATGCAATAATAAATGAATAGCAACAGTCTGGCTGCACACTGTAGACGGGAATCCCCCCCCCCCCCCACCTCGTGCCCTTTATTAGTAGAGGAAGAGAAGAAGGAAAAGGATAAGAAAGGGTTACTAACGAGAGAGAGAGAGAGAGAGAGAGAGAGAGAGAGAGAGAGAGAGAGAGAGAGAGAGAGAGAGAGAATTCAACACCAGACCAAAGAAAGCCTGTTGCTGTTTTGCTGGATAACCGGGGGACGTCAGTGGCAGGATACTATCTTTCTATCCTATATATATTCCTGCCTGTTCTCTGGTGTGTTGCAAGAAGTCTTAAACGATTAAAACATATGGTTTACAAGAACAATATCAAGTCGACCTTTCAGGGGTCGGAAGTTTAGTCTGAACACTGTGTTACTGAGATGTGCTTTAAAGATAAAAGACTTTTCACCCTCAAATTCAATACTCCGTATTTATTAGGCCTATAAACATTTCCATTCCTTAACCTGAATATCCAGCCTAGAATTTCAATCGAACAGTCACAAATAGTTTCCAAGATTTCACTATAACTATTGTTTGTTCGTAATTGAGACTGTCTAAGGTCCAAACAATATCAGTAGACCATGTTTGATAAAATTCTTTGGAAACTTCAATTTTACAGCATGTGATGTATGAAGTAGGAGATGATGAATGGAGAAGTATTGATTTAAAAGCTCAAGATAGAGACGGCTGGCGAAATGTAACCGGGGCCGTTAGGGTCAATAGGCCTAGGAAAAGATGATGACCATATATATAATGAATTTTAATTCAAACTCTTTAAAATATTAAAATATTAAAACTGGTCAGTTTAATTCATGAAAAGTAACTCATCAAAATAGTCTCTCTTAATTATTATTTTCTCTTGGAATCTGAAGTTGTCTAAATTTCTGGGAAATTGCGTAATCGTTTGTACACTGAAATAGATCATATTTGCTGCTACTGAAGAAACACAAGAGGAATATAAATGCTTGATTTTAGAATACTGCACAAAAGCAACGATGTGCCGGTAATGTCAGGTAGGCCTACAATGCAAGGCTCTATAGCTGCAGAAGCTGTGATGTCATATAGGCGTACTATGCAACGCTTAAAACATGTAAATGCAGAAGCTATAATGTCAGAAATGCCTACAATGCAACGCTTAAAACATGTAGATGCAGAGCTGTAATGTCATATAGGCCTACAATTCAACGTTGAAAACATGTAGATGCAGAAGCTATAATGTCAGATATGCCTACAATGCAACGTTTAAAACATACTGATGTATTGTAGAAGCCATGACTCCGTTTTCTCTCTTTCCTCGGATGGTCTAATGGTATTTCTTTTAAAAATTAGTATGCCTTCACCTAAATGGAAACTTACTATGCAGCAAATGTAAATTAAGATTATCTGCCTTTAGGAGATATGATTATTGTGACAGACTAAAAGAAAAATGGCATCTCATCCGTCTGGGACTTTGACACCACGAAGGAAACGCTATCTCTTCATAGTGATTTTCTTTTTTTCAGGTTTTTTTTCGTATCTCAATGATAAAGCCAAGGTCTTAGTAAGGTGTACAGATCTTGGTTAAGTAAAAATTTTGTTTGATACTGGAGGATCATCGGTGCCACGATGGTTGAGGAGGCTCTAGAGGTGGTGCTTTTGCTTTTCTATCCTCACTTAATATGCAGCATATTCAAAATTCATAAATAGCTATAATGATGATTATTATGAAAGGCAACTAAATTCTTAATTATCAAACTTTATAAAAAAAATTATGAATTTATCAACAAATCTGTAAACTTTAGATAAAATGTTTGAGTCTTCTTAAATGGAGAATATTTTCCGGCAAGTACTGGCAGTGATGTCTGTATCGTCCTGGATAACCTAAAGTAAAGAGACTCAGGTTTTCCGAGAGTCCTGGGTCGGGTCAAGCCCTAAGAAATCGACTCCGTTGAGGATCCTTCCTCTTAGGTGTCTTCCGATTCAGGACTACCTCTCGGTTTGGGGTTCCGAGACAGGCAGGATAGAAAGATAGTATCCTGCCACTGACGTCCCCCGGTTATCCAGCAAAACAGCAACAGGCTTTCTTTGGTCTGGTGTTGAATTCTCCTCTTCCTTCTCTCTCTCTCTCTCTCTCTCTCTCTCTCTCTCTCTCTCTCTCTCTCTCTCTCTCTCTCTCTCTCTCTCTCTCTCTCTCCTATTTTTGCATTGGGCAAGCGTTGTTCGTAAGTTGCCACCTAGTAATAAACCTTATATTTCACTTAGGAGATATGTGTATGTATGAAACAACGGTGGTCAACTGCTATGAAAAATTCTATCATTGAAAAATATTGGATCGTTAAAGAAATCGTGCTAGAATATTTCAGAACAAAAAATAAATACGGTAATGTAGCCCGAATCCCTCTAAATACCGTGATTCCTGGAACTGAGTGGGAAAGAGGGCGTCAAGAGGGAAAATAATTCAAGCTTAGTCCTGTTGTCTAATAATAACAATTTATGCATTTGGGTTATGAATTCAAAGTTATTATTTAATTTTGCTTGTGTCGTTTTGTGTATAAAGCAAAAGTTAGTTGGGGTCGTGGTTTCGAAACTTGCAATAAATCATTATAAGCCAAATTTCAGGTTATAGTCAAAGCTGCCTATATACTGTAGGTCCAATCTCTCGTGGGGTTTATTCAGGGAGAAGAAATAATGATAAATAAATAAAACTATAATTAATTCTACCTCTATTATTTAATTTTACTTCACGAATGGAAGTCTATAATAGGGTCAGACATATCAACCCAAAGCTGTAATGTGCAGATTCTACAATAGAAACGTATCTCGAATAATAATAATAATAATAATAATAATAATAATAATAATAATAAAAATAATAATAATGCTCTGTAGTCTTGGTTTTATAACATACTAGGGCATGGCTATATGTCAGATGGCAACAATAAATATTTGCATAAAATCTTATAACTTAATAAAGGTGTCTATCTGGGCATAAAGTTGCTATTTGTAAATTTCTCCACAGTCTCTTCATCATTTTATTTTTATGCCTATAAGCATTCAAACCTTCACAAGTCGGGGCTAACTAAATAATAAGTAAATCTCAAAAGACGAAACTTTCTAAAGACATTAATGAACCAGGTAATAGACAATGATTAATACTGATAATACAAATATTATTGTTTAAGTAAATAGTAGACAGCAACAATTCATTAAAACATATGTATAATTCTTTGTAATACATAGGCCTATGTGAATAATAAAACACGCAAATTCCAGTAAAACAATTAGAATAAAGACAATTTCATCTTTTAAAAGACGTCATTATTTTTTTGGTATAATATACTTAGGCAAACTATATATATATATATATATATATATATATATATATATATATATATATATATATATATATATATATATATACACACACACATATATATATATATATATATATATATATATATATATATATATATATATATATATATATATACATATATATATATATATATATATATATATATATGTATGTATGTATGTATGTATATATATATATATATATATATATATATATATATATATATATATATATATATATATATATATATAGTTGTTTATCCTCCTGGGAATAATGTCAAGCAATCTATTACAAATATTTTCCTCACGCACAGACTCCCAAGATGATAAGCATTCGCTAATGATTGCTTGTCTACTATTGCGAACGGGAAACGATTATGAAAATGAACGCTTGGTTATAAAAATGAGTTAACTCTTTGTTTCCTTCTTCAGTTGTGTAGCTGTATACTGTACATATAGGCAGTAAGACTATACTTAATTGCCACATATTATTCATCTTGCTGCCTGAAATAGTACACTCTAAACCTCGTATCTGTAGCCGCACAGTGCTGTGTAGGTCAGACCAAAACAGTAGCATTCTCGTCGACTGCAGCATTCCGACTTGCACCTACAATTAGTCTGCTACCGACAACTCTCTGCAATGGGTGGAAGCTTTGTCCAAATAATCTTTTCTTAGTCTAGTACAAGTTTAAGGGAATTTTTCCTTTCCTTGTCACCCTGAGTCTCACCCCACATCCTCGCTTTGATCTAGTTTCAGCTTTCATACTAAATGGCCAGTAGAAATAAAAAACAATGTCTGCTCTCTTGTATTTGGTAGAGTGTGCTTGTATTGTAAGAAGTACATCGAGCATTGCTTACTCTTCAAAAGTTTTTGAATTTCATGAGGGCCAATCACCCACTAATGCTACACCAGGGTTGTAACTTGGCTCTCAAGAATAGTATGAGGTGGGATTTTTGACATGTGTGGAGCTTTCTGCTATCATTGGAGGGAAGAAGTCTGTGATTGGTTCTCATGACGGAAGAACTCCTTCAAGTTATACTCTCTGCCCTGGCATGATATGAACAGATTGGAGAACAGACGATTGTTTGCTTTGAAGAGTCAACAGATACTGATACCTTTAGTAAAAAGTCAACCCTGTTCCTTTTGATTTGTTCATAGATGGTGGATTCTTCTTTTCTTCCCCGTCTCTTAATAAACTCCTGGAAATTGACATTTCCTTTCTCAAAGTGTGCGCTAACCAGCTCTGAAAAAACTTCATTGAGCAATGTTCTTTGCATCAAGTGAAAGCAGGTCTCAACTCTCAGCCTGGAGAAGATTGCTCACATCTTGCATGCCTTGTGAGAGCTTTTATATTCTCTCAAAGAAGACTGTGCTCGTTCTGTTTTGTCATGCTGGATGGTGTGTTTAGAACCCCCTTGATCCCACTTCTTGCCTCATACTGTGTACCCAAGTGGCTGACTTCAGGACCAGCTACCATCCACCATCTCAGTACTGATAGGTCTTCAGTCATGCCCATTGCACTCCCGCCTGCCTTGATGACAGTGATGGACCCAGAACAAAAAGCATCTCATTTATTGCATGGAAGAGGGAAATATTAGTCACATAGTGTAGCCATTATGTTTTTGTGGTTGTTATGAACATGGTGATTTGAGCTCTTCACTCTTCTTCTTCTGGAAAGAACAACAATTGCTTCAGTCAGTCTGGAATTTACAGCCCTGGGTCTGTTACTTGCCATCTTGGCAGTCAAGGTATCATACGATGGTAATTATCTTTATTCCGTGAATCGAAGCCGAGGATTTATCCTTTTACCACCTTGATCTCAATCATTTAGAATAAGGTATGAGATACGACTAGGTTCGAGAATAAATATAAATGACTTACATCTAGCTTGATCGTTCATACAGTATCGTTCAAGTCCTTTGCAGTCTGTTCAGCAACCAAGACACTACATGCAAAGGGCTATAGACCTGTTAATCTTAGCTCGGCTCTCCTGCGCTGGTACAACCGGTAATATATGGTTGCTTATTGATCCAGGGCTTATTAGACAGCATCTGGGACGCTAAAATAATGATTTAGGCACACTAAATAATCATTCGGCTGATACTGAGCCTCATACTGAGGTTCACAACAGTGGTGCCATCCAGCGTGTCCTGATTGAGTGTTGACATTGCTCTACTGCAATGAGGAAGTCAATGGGTAAGTACATATTTCTAAATTCGGACTCTACGCAGTAAAAAAAAAAAAAAAAAATGTATGATTTGATATCAAGAGCATTCGGATAAGGGAAGTCTTTGCGATCTTATTGCGAAATGCAATATTTATGTAAACTCAATAGCATCCTTTTTATTAAAAAGAGCAATCCCCGACGAGTCTGTGTGCTAATTTTGGTGTCTAGTTCCGGAAATGGAAGATTCTCCGGAAAATTTTCTGATATCTTTTCCACTATCAGTTGAAGCATCAAATAATGATTACCAAAGTATTTGTAAAAAAGAGGATGAATAAATATTATCATTAATTAAACATAACTGAAATCTGTTGGTGAAAATTGATACCAAATACTTTGAAAAGATAAGTAATTAACAACAACTGCAATAATAATAATAATATTAATAATAATAGCTATAAATTCAACTGAATGATAAAGCAAGCAAAGAAATAAAAATTATAATCAGCCAAACTTGAAGTACTTTTAAACTGTGCATGAATATCGCTCAAAAGAAGAAAAAACCAAAAGATTTTGTGCTTTGGCCGACTATGGCCAATCCTCAGCCTATACAATACATTCCTCCCAAGAGCTTGATTCTGACATGTTTAGATTATTAAATTAATCCCCAAAAATACATCATTTCACCATGCCCGCAAAGTCCTTTGCCATTACTATGAATATTACTAACAATGGGATTTAATTTCTGTGTACTGCTTGGCACAACCGGGTTCAAGTCCCATTGATTTCGATCGTGACGTTAGATAATTGAATTTAAGGATATCAAAAATTATTTCTAGGGTAGGTGTAAGTAGTGTGGAAAGACAATAAAGATCCTAGCATTTGGCATAATGGTCTAAATGACACAGACAACTGCTAACAATGTGAGCCTGTGCAAATCAAATTAGGCTTCCAATGGAATAGTTTAATGAACAATCCTTTTTCAGAGAGTCAAGCTTTATAACAGAAGACTAGCAGTGCCCATTTAATCCAATTTTGAAAAAGGGAAAAATCATACATCTTAGCATTTTTTTTAATGAGTCTTTGGGGAAAAAAAATAAGATCCAGAGGGAGGTTTTTTTTATGGTATGCTACAAAATTCTCCATCCACTGTCAAGAAATACTTCTTGTTGCTAATTATTTCTGGACTGATCCACCATCCCATTTAATTCACCCTGACTACAAGTAGAAAGGCGAGAGAAAAACAACAGGGCAGAAGAGAAGGAAAGAACAGAACCTCTGTAATATATATCTACGTGGAAAAAAAACAGATCAATAACATACTCGTAAAAGTTAACAATTACTACAGCAGAGTTAGGTAGTTCAATATTTAACTGGTCTTGCACTCCCAGACACCTGTCGTCCAGAAAGGGGTGAAATGGAAATCTCTCTCAAACACCCGGACATCCATCAATTTATATGAGTGACTGTACAAGGGAAGAAACGTTATAACAACGTCACGGAGGGACGTCATCACTTTTGCGAATGTGTGGGTGGCTAAAACTGGCTTTAGCCTCATTTTCTTAAATAAAAAAGTTAATGAAACGTAATTGGCAATGCACAGTATTTCCCAAAATTAGGCCATTGTATGAAGCGCTCCCTGCTTTGATGTCATGGAAATCCATCAGTTATTTTAGGAGTTATTTAAAAAAAACACACACACACTATTACACGGCCTCTGGAAACGATAGCAGTTCGTTTTCAAAACTTCACCATATATCATGATTACACAGTGTGAAAAGTATGAACACAAGATATTACATATTCACAGTCAGTATGGTGGTCATCAGCAACTACGCTTTGCAATCTATTACTTAAAATTTCAATAATAATGATAAGAAGAGACCCACCTACTCCCATCTGTGTAAGTTTAAAAACAATGGCCTAATTATCAACACCGTCAAAGGCAAAGGGTACAAAGAAATTGTGCTATAGAAGAGTGTTAAATGGTAAGTTGCTTTCTGAAGATAATAAAGTTGTTGAATGTGGTATATAATAGACTGGGAAATTTGAAGAATAAAAAAGTGAAACTAATTGTTGAGACTGTAAGGAAATCATTAAGAGGTTTAAAAATCTATTAGTAGCTAATACATAGTTTACATGACTTGTATTTACAATTGTGTTGTTTGTAAATAGGATCCACTTACAGTATGACAGTATGAAATTTCATTATTTAATGTATTTACATTTCCCATTCATTTTCATTTGTTAAGGCCATTTACATTTTCAGACAATCTTTGCATATTGTTGAAACACAACTTTTTCTTGTTATACTATTTTGTATAGCTAACATTGGGATTAATAGCATTTACAAACCGATACCATTTGCTTTCTTCATCATTTCCAAGTAGAAAAGTCAGTATTGAAGTTGTCCGCCTCTTTAAATACCAAGTACTGTAACTGTACAGAAACTAAAGTCCATTGATTCCACAATTATTTCTAAGGGTACGCCTATTACACCGGCACAGACTACTTAACCAGCAGTTGATGAGTTGGTCGAGTGTATTGCAGTTGAACAACAGCAAACTACTAAGGAATGAAATAAGGGTACTAAATAACTGAGAAATCTATAACATCGACACCTTGCTAGTTGAAGGGAGTAGACACTGACAGCACTAAAAAATAAAGGTAGCTGCTAAGGAGGACTGCAATAATTTGATAATTATTAGTGATGCTAATCACCATAGGTAGTGCAGCTAAAATATTGCAAGTCTTGGTGAAAACATATAAGGTACTTTTGGTGCTAAGATACTACTAATAATTCTATCAATAGCTTACAATAGTTTCAAGAATTTTCACAAACTTCAAAAGTTATTGACCTGTCCAATGTTTTCCTCACTGATGTTCTTGCACCTCAAAAACTATCATCTTAAAGTGTGGATCTTGGCCAGACTACCGAGAATGGCTTCACCTGAGAAATCAACCACCCTAAATTTCTAAGCTGAATAACTCTACTCCTTGTTATTGGTATAACTGAGATAACTAAACCTAATATGCAGGTTAAATATGCAATGAATAGTCATTTGCAAAGGTAAAGAAATGTAGAAGTATGACAAGAGTGATTTAAAGAAAGGATCCAAAAAGATCAATCTTTTGACGATTTTAATAAAGCCACCCAAGAGTTGGCAGATGATGATCAATCATATGAGTAGTGCCTTGTCGACAGGCTGGTAACCCATATTACATGAGGGAAGCACAGGCTCTTTAAAAAAACTCATGACTACTGACCCCTTTCCTAGCCTCACAGCAGCAGTATGTCTATGCCATAGTTATGAGGTTTCTTTCATTACAGTACCATATTTCAGTGTTAATAAAGCATTATGTAAGTTAGTCAAACATCAGCAGAGGTCTAAGAGTAACAGGAAATTCTAAGCAAAGGATGGTTATAGAGCCCATTCTCCTTATCAAGGTCATGAGAAGTGTGCAGTTGAGCAGAAGTCCAAAGCATGTTATGGTTTGTAGAAGTAAACAATCACTTTCCTTAGAAGATACCAACGGTTACTAAACCTTCTGGAAAACAGCTCACCTTATCCAGCTCAGAAATCTACACAAAGCTCAACCAGTGCAATATGCAACAATGGTCTTAATTATATCACCAGTCACTGTAAAACCAGAGGTAATTGGCTTAAAACAATTGCATAGACTGAATATTCCAGAACGGAACTTAATGCCTTAATAGGATGACAATGATTGTGCTGCAAACAATGGTGATTTCAACCACAGAGTATATTTTTAAGCCGGTTTGCACCTTCGTAGTAGTGTGATGAGAGCAATAACATTAATAATAACAGTACTTCAGGAAGCTCTTCTTTCCTTGTGAGATGATCAGAAGCTTCAAATTATCCCAGATGTTTACCCTGCACAAATTAAAAAAAATCATGGATGCTTTAAGACGACTAATGCCAAAAGGACCTGCTCTTATTATTATTATTATTATTATTATTATTATTATTATTATTATTATTACAAGCTAATGGAAAAGCAAGATGCTATAGGCCCAAGGGTTCCAACAGGGGAAATAGAACACAGTAACGTGTTAGTTAATTCTGAATGTTACAAACTACGTCAAATTTGCCAATGGAAATTTATTTTATCAGATATGCTAAATCATTCTTATCTAATACTTCAAGAATAATACAGCTCGCTTGGCATTCGGACACAAAGACTATGTTAGGCAGTGTGGTTCTACATAGAGTATTCCATCCCATGGTTATTGCCCCTAGGAAAAATGGTCGTATTAAAATACAACTGGATCTTTGAAACTTTATAGTCAAGGGTTACAACCTTCTTCGTCCAGCTTAGAAAGCACAACTACTTACATTTATCACATTTCTTTTACGTGGACTAATGGGATTAGTATCTATAGGTTAATTTTGTGAATCAGGAACCATTAGTCTTGAAATAATTCAGAACTGCATCAAAGAAGTTGGTGATTTACTTGTTTGGGACTTATTACATTACAATAGTACCACAACGAAATCAAGAACATAACATTACTTTAAATTACAGTAAGTTTGCACTTGCAAGTTGAAATGTGGACTTTGGTAACTAAAAGGTTGGACCAGAAAGTATCTGCAAATAAAGGTTTCCAAACACTAAAAATATGTCATAAGTAGACTCATTCTAGGCTTTAGTAAAACGGTTGGCTAGCTTTACTCATACTATATCATCGACTGCAAAATACCTGCACTCTTTATTTAGTGAAAAAAAATATGATGGAAGCAAAGTTTGGGATTTAATTAAAGACTGGTGAACTAGCTTCCCTTTAAGCAGTGTGAATGCTTTATGCAAATGAATGTGACGACCCTTCTTAGTATAGGCTTGATGCAGCTAATGATCCGTGCATTTTATTCTAACGAGATTTATTTATGATACATCAGTTATAAGCATATATGTGGCGGAACCACTAAGTCAGTCTTTTCCTTAAAGCAAGCCTTTGGTAAGGGAAACACACTTATTTCTTGAAGAAAAAAAAAAGTATATATCAGGAAGGTACGTGTACTGTAGAATTCTGATCGAGGGAAGGAAGAGGGTGCATGGATCAAGTGTTTATGTAAAATAATATGAGTGGTTTAAAAATAAAGGGATAAACGTAGCATGTTGCATAGATTGAGAAAAGATCAAGTGTTTATGTAAAATAATGTGAGTTGTTTAAAAATTAAGGAATACACGCAGCGTGGGGTATAGATATGGAAAAAAATTATGAAACGATTGCTAGAGGTATTATAGAGGTATTGTTGAGAATGTATGGAAGAGATGAGAGCCATATAACTTTTCAATGACGTAATTGAAGCTTGAATTAAGATATGAAGGAGGGAGAGTGGGTGCTTCGTTGAGAAAGTAGGTCTAACACAAGGAGGTATTATGTCTCCTTGGCTGATCAACATACTTATGGAGTGATGAGAGAGGTAAGATAAAGAACAGTACTCGTAGGTTCAACGTTGGGGAAAAAACAGATGTTTAATGATGATACTGTGCTGATTGGGACAGCAAAGAGAAACCACTAAACCCAGTAAAAGATTTTGAAGAAGGTGTCTGAACCCGGAGGTGAAAACATCAGCAAATAAATCACAAAGTACCAACAGATGCTGAACCAAAAATCAATTGTTTGTAAGGTCTATTTACTGTAAAAGTCAACAAATCCAACCATACAGTAACTATAGAGGAATTAGACTGAGCTTGCACATGTACCTTCCAATACGTAGTTTTAGTTCGTTTTCAAAAACAAACATATTAAAAGGGTTGCATCAAACTCCCGTTGGCAAAAATGTAACTCTGACAACCCATGACAAACCTCTTAAAGCCAAAGTTTATTTAGTAAACTTCAGAGCCAGAGTAAGCCTTTTACATCAGCAGAGAAATATAAGAATTCTCAAAACGCTCTTCAGCGCTTGACATCCGTCTTAATTATGTATGATATAACCATGCATTTAGAACGATTAAAAACGTTAAGACGCACGTGCGTCAGTCCCTGGGAAATGAACGAAAAATTTTAAGTAGAATTATGTTTCCCTTCACAAAATGTTCTTAGTAAATCTACATCACAATATTAAGGTAGTAGGTTGGCCAGGGCACCAGCCGCCCATTGAGATACTACCACTAGAGAGTTATGGGGTCCTTTGACTAGCCAGAGAGTATTACAAAAGACCCTTCTCTCTGGTTACGGTTTTCCCTTTGCTTACACAGACACCGAATAGTCTGGCCTATTCTTTACATATTCTCCTCTGTCCTCATACACCTGACAACCCTGAGATTGCCAAACAATTCTTTTTCACCCAAGGGGTTAACTACTGCACTAAATGTTCAGTGTCTACTTTCCTCTTGGTAAGGGTAAAAGAGACTCTTCAGGTATGCTAAGAAGCTCTTCTAGGAGAAGGACACTTCAAAATCAAACCAGTGTTTTCTAGTCTTGGGTAGTGCCATAGCCTCTGTACCATGGTCTTCCGCTGTCTTGGGTTAGAGTTCTCTTGCTAGAGGGTACACTCGGGCACACTGTTCTATCTAGTTTCTCTTCCTCTGGTTTTTGTTGAAGTTTTTATAGTTTATATAGGAAATATTTATTTCAATGTTGTTACTATTCTTAAAATATTTTATTTTTCCTTATTTCCTTTCCTCACTGGGCTATTTTCCCTGTTGGGGCCCCTGAGCTTATAGCATCCAGCTTTTCCAACTAGAGTTGTAGCTTAGCATTAATAATAATAATAATAATAATAATAATAATAATAATAATTAGAAGCAAAGTTTACAACTAGGATTCAAGTCCTTCGTCACCATGGTTTGGCACCATATCGTCAAGAAAGTCATGCCTGTCAAAGATGAGACCTTAAGTATCAACAAATGTGAAAAGTTAACGATCATGTCTCTATTGCCAAGTGTAGAGGTCGCCCGAAGGAATAAAAAAAACAATAGGGTGATTTAATTAAAGTTCTCAAAACCGGAAGTACGACAGTAAATTTGGTGAAAGTAGCAAAGTAAAAAAACAAAAATAGCAATGATTTAGGAAGATATGAAATAAAAATCAATGAACGCCGCAAATCTCTTTTGACTGCAAATAAATTAAATTAAATCCTTGTGAAAACTAATTGCAATTTTATTATTACATTTTGATCATTTATACTATCCCATTGCCATAAAAAATAGAATGATCCTTTAAGTGAATAAAATCAAATATTTTTAATGAGTTTCACTAACGATTCTAGTATATGTAACAGTCGAAACGTACTGAATTTACAAAAGAACACGAGTTGAGACATGGTTGTGATCTCCGGGTGAAATACCGTTGCTCCGGGTGCGAATACCCACGTCCAAAAGATTTGGATAACGTTTGCAAATGAAAGAAAGCAACTGTAAGCAAGAGTAAGGTAATAAGTTAGAATTGTGAATATTAATATGGATGCTTGAAGACCAAGGGTAATTGACCTGGAAATAAATATATCAGAAACGGAGTCACAAGATATAACTGAAGCAAGCGTATCATGAAAATTATTCGAAAATAATTTATCGAAAGTAATTATTTGAAAACAATTATTCGAAAAACAGCTTTCCGAATAGAAACTTGTTCCAAAGAAAGTTATTCGCTAGGAAAATTATACGAAATTATAATTATTCGCTAGATATGCGAATGTGGTCTAAAAGTGAGATACGATAGAGTCAAATTTTGCTTCAAGAATTCGAATGCTGCTCGCCCTAGCCTTTGTCCCCGTAGACAAAGTTACTGAATCATTTGAAGCATTATTGGATTAAAATATATATCCTTCAATTGTGAATCCTCTTTTAGATTATTTTGAAGATTTATGGATTGGTCGTCATACAAGACGTCATCGACGTAGTCGTATGTTTGAAATGAGTATATGGTCTTGTATTGAGTCAACACGATTTTCCTCGGACAAACTACGCTCCTGAAGGATGGTACAGGGCTTTTATTTACAGCTAATGTCATCTCATCATCCTACGGTATGGAAGTTCCTAGACGCTCTAAAAAGAGAGCAGGATTTGCAAGACATTCATATTGCTAAAATAAGAGCGGGAAGCACAAATATGAAGTTCCAAGAAATACCGTGATTTAAACCTTCTCATTCTTCTTCTTTGTCTGCATCTTTTCCCACTTCTATGTGGGGTTGATGTTTCTGGCCAGCTTTCTCCATCTACCTATAAATACTGTGATTTAAATAAAGGGGTAAAAAAAATTAGTGGCCACCTTTGACGTGTATTCAGTATTTGAGTATTTGCGTGTTATAGCGCATAACTTGCGTTTATAAGTAATTGTTTTTCTACTATGAATTTATTTTAATAAGGAGTTCACTTTTATATACTAAGATTTTTGTATTTCTAAAACCTTTTTTTTAATAAAGAATTTTGCATTTCGAATATTTGTCCTTTCTGATAACTTTCTTTCGAATAAGCTCTCATTCGAAAAGCTGTTTTTCGAATAATGTTCGCATAATAGATGCAAGAAAGGTAGCAGGATGTGTGCCAAGATTGATAATTCCATCTACTATATACTTAATCTTATTAATTTCCTCAACCTAATCTCTTTTGTAAATTATTAATGTTTACACCCGTATATCCAACAAACAAGCTTCTTTCCAAACACACTCCCAGACAAGACTCTCAGCTACTCCTGGAACTCCATACCTGCTGACAACTCCATGCCTTCAACTGTCACCTCCAATCCAGAACATATTCAGGCCTTCTGAAAAGATTCTATTCTTTGTTTATTATTCTTTCATTTAAGGACCATATACTCTCATTATCACAATTTTTACTCATACCACACTCAGTTTTACCAATACAATACTCAAATGAACAAACTTGTACTCCACTCCTTACAAAGTCTTCCTGACATTTTGAATGGTATCTCTTCCCTACCCCTATACCTTTCATCTACCCCAGACACAATAACTTATTATATATACATGTATATCATTTTCTATTCACAAACTGCCTTTGGACACACACACACACACACACACACATATATATATATATATATATATATATATATATATATATATATATATATATATATATCTTATATATATGTATATATATATATATATATATATATATTATATTATATATATATATATATATATATATATATATATATATATATATATTATATATATATATATATATATATATATATATATATATATATATATATATATATATATATATATATATATATATATATATGATGAACTAGTACCAACAGAAATGCCCAAATCTGCCCACCACTATATTTTCTTTTGCAAATTTTATCACCGAGTGTCAAAATATCCAGCTTTTTTGTACTAAAATATTTAGCAATCATACACTAATGCAAAGCACATCAAACCCTAAAACAATTACTTCACAGGTTAACGTGAAGAGGTGAAAATGTAATTATATTGTTCTAATCATATCCTACAGGAATGAAATTGTGATTATAACTGGCCCCAAATGTGGAGGCTCATCTGGTAATACCAAAATCATTGGCACTTCCCTGGGCAACATTGCCTAGGTTGTACTGTTATCGCTACCACGGTGCCACTTTTTAGAAAATAGATTGCCCTGCCACGCGGTTGCCGTTGGCCCCCAAGATAAAAGAGTTATGCGCCATTATTTCTCCCACCAGGGGCTTCACAAACTATTCACTAGGCGCTTCTCTAATTCGGAAAACTGCATTAGAAGCCACTGAAACTTTATATGGCTGTAATGTTCTTGTAGTACCTACTAATACCGCCGCTGTAGCAGTCAATCTTAACCAAGTGACATGACTTCATTATATGATACACACACACACACACACACCCACATACATATATATATATATATATATATATATATATATATGTATATATATATATATATATATATATATATATATATATATGTATATATATTGTATATATATATATATATACATATATATATATATATATATATATATATATATATGAGAGAGAGAGAGAGAGAGAGAGAGAGAGAGAGAGAGAGAGAGAGAGAGAGAGAGAGAGAGAGAGAGAGAGAGAGAGAGAGTGCTTTAATGGAACACTAATGCGTACATATGTCTCGCTGATGATATCTTATTTACTTTCAAATCTGCTGGGTTACGTGCCCTTTTGAATAGGGAGAATGGACACTGGTTACAAACTCACTAGATAAGTGTGGCTGCAAATCAACGGAAACTTAGTACTAAAGTATTCCCACCTTTAACCAATTGGGTATATGAACTCTACACGAGAGAGAGAGAGAGAGAGAGAGAGAGAGAGAGAGAGAGAGAGAGAGAGATTTTAATTTTTGTGTGTGACCAATATAATTGGAGAACGTGTTTCAGTAATGCATTTGAATTTTATTTTCTAATTTCGCATATCATATAGATCAAGCAACATTTATATAATTGCTCCATAATTATATACATCCCTTAATTGGTCATGAACAAATAGCTCACCAAGTTTAAATATTATGACATTGTTTGTTCCTTAACCCATGGGTATTGCAACTAACATTTGTAGATAAATATAGATAAAATAGTGAAAAAAAAATTTAAGAAAAAATCAAACTTGAATTTTATTAATTAAGAACTGTCTGAAAACTGAAAATTTCTGGTTTCAGAGAGACAGAATAGTTCTAAATATTGATCCAAAAAGAAAACAGAAATTCATGGCTAGACAAGAGACACAACGGCCAAACATGTATAGATAGAAAAATCTAGCATCTGGAAATGAACTCAAGCATGATGATGACGAAGACGATCTTCATCACCATCTTCATCATTATCATCACCATTATCATTACCATCAGTCGGCCAAATCCAAATCCATATTGCAATTTAAGCCAGACCTTAAAGCTTTAACAAGATATGCCATACATCAACTCTTATCTTAAAACAAAATAACCGAGTCTGAGGCAAAGAAAAAAAATTGGCGGTGCAGATTGTG
>NC_090731.1:133760311-133765311 GCF_036898095.1 Palaemon carinicauda
TATTACCCGCAAGTACAGTTAAGTAGTTATCGGAGTGTCTTATCTCAAATACTGATTGGGTCAGATGGGGAAATGCGATATGCATTTCCAACAACAGAGCGTAGCTTATCAACTGTTTTTTCTTAATTGAGGTAGCACTTGCTTGGTATTTTTTTCCATCTTTGTTTGCTTGTGGATTTCCAGATTTCTGACACAGGAACATTCGATTAAAAAACTGTATTTTCGAGTAAAACACTGACTTTAAGGGCTGTTTTTTTCTGGACCTATACAGCAGGCGAACCCTACTCTCTACAGGATCTCCACAGTCATTTTATCATGTTCGTTCGAAAGCATTCAACATTTCACACAGGATTTTGTTCGTTTATTGTTAAATTGTCACTATCAAAACATGCACGGAACAAGAAAGTTTCCATTTTTCTCTTGAAAGCCTTAATATCTTCAAACTCTCGGATATCTCAGGGGAGCTTATTGCATATTCCCGGGGGTTCATATTTAAAGGCTCTAGTGCCTGCAGTAGACATTTTTAGGTTCCAGTAATTTGTAACTATTCTCGTGTCGACACGATTTGTTGGCTGCACAATATGTAGCAATTCTCTTAGATATTTTGGACGCCCGGTTCTGATAACTTGATGGGTTATTGTAGATATTTTAAACTCAATTCTCGCTTTAATAGGCAGCCACTGTAAGTCGATTAGTATAGGAGTGATCCTTTCTGGAAGTTGGACACCTTTTATCAGTCTTTCTCCCCTGTTTATTATGTTTTGTATAAGTTTCTTTACAGAATGTTCATCCAGGTACTTCTTTATAAAAGCAATGTTCATATGGTGATAACCATCAGTTTTTACATTATTCATTTTGGCATCGAAAGACAAGTTACAGTCAAGAGATACGCTTAGATGAAGAACTTTACTAGATATCGTGGCAGAGTCGTCATTTATGTTTATTTGAACATAACCCAAGTTTCTTTCCCTGTTTTTCTTTCCAACCACCATAAACTCGGTTAAATTTTCATTTAATTTTAGATGTTTGATCGTCCTCAATTCCCTAACACTCGCAAGAATTCGGTTTCAAGTTTCATTAGCGTTGTCTAAATCATTTATGGAGAAGTAAAATTATGCATCATCAGCAAATAGTTTGACTTCACACCAGGCCTCTGTAGTATTTTCGACAGACCAATAGCATAGACATAGAATAAGATTGGGCCCAGCAGACTCCCCCGTGGTACCCCTCTGTTTAAAGGTTCATATGAGGAGTAAGTTTCCAATTTTGACACAGTAACTTCTGTCAACCAGGTAGTCTTTTTTTAGGTATTCAAAAGCTTGATCTTCAATACCGATGGACCGTAATTTAGTAGCACTTCATACGCAAGCAACACAACGGTATCAAAATCAGCACTAAGATCGAGTAATATTAAAATGGCACATTTATTTTCATCCATCATTTCCAGCATATCATTTACAACAGAACAGATAGCTGTCTCTGTAGAGTATAATTTTCTGAAAGCAGGCTGATTGTCTGACAAAGCTTCTATTTATTCCAAATGACTAATTAGTTGTTCAAGAATTACTTATTCTACCGCTTTTGAAATAAACGATAGATTCGAAATAGGTCTATAGGAACTTAATTCCTGATACTCTAGAGCAGTCTCCAGAACCGGTGCGACTATAGCCATTTTCTCAGAATTTGGAAACTTACACATCAATGCTTGCATTTTCTATTCTTTTGTTTATATCAGCTAGATTAGCAAAGTTTCTTTCTCCAGTTATTTCAGATATTGGCATTGGCTCGATCGCACAGTTTGTTGTTTTGCTCTTTTGATAATCCTGATGATATTGTCATGTGATATATTATTGAATTTTGTTATATTTATGTGTACCCAGTGTAGCACTAATTTGATTATATTCTCTATTTTGTTTTTACAGAATACTAGAAAATTTATTTGCTAGTTCCAGGTCTCTGTGCCCCTCTGGTAGCCTATTGTCATTTACATTTCCCATTATACCATTTAGGAGACGATATAACTTATTTATGTCTGTTGTTGCTTAGCGGATATTTCTCTCACAGTATTCGCTTTTTTCCCACTTAGTATGAATTATTGGCACATGGCAGTCTTGTATTCTATTCATGTACTTTCAGTTTTTAACCGATTCTATTTTCTTTCTTAACGTCTTTTCCCCTCTTTTTCTTTAAAGTCTCTCCATCAAACCAAGGAGATCGGTCTTTAACAATTAGTCTTTTCCATCTGTAGAACACATAGAAGTCAACACACATAGAGGCCAACAAACATCGGTTATCATGGTCGCAGGGAATGCTGATAGCATTATTTATTACCTTTGTAACATCTTCAATGAATACATAACATAAGGAGAGAAGTTTCATTTATTTCTAAAGTTTATTTTCTTCACTAATGCGTGCTTCTGTAGAGGTAGTCTAAACGTGATAAGTTTGTACACTGGAGAGATGGTGCATTCTCTTCTACATTTATATCAAATACAATGTATTCCTCCTATCGCTTAAACTAGGTAGTTGCAAAGTCAACATTATTCACCCACTGTTATGACTCCAATAATTCACAGAATACTTTAGCATCAAGATTTGATGCGTCCTCCATCCAAAGATTGAAGTCTCTTTAAATAACTAATTGATTTTTTCCATGATAATCAAGTCAATGAGTACATTCAATTCTTCAAAGAAGATACTTGTATTTGTTCTCGGTGGTTTGTAAAGTGTTTCAAAGGATATTTTTTTTTTTTTTGTGCATAACAGTTATTTCTATATATTCAAACTTGTTACTACTAGTTATTTTCAACATCTTGAGATTTATGTAACCCTTATGAATAAAGAGCCCAACAACCCCACCAGACCTCCACTCTCTCGGAATATGAAAGAAGGGGTGTGTGTGTGTGGGGGGGGGGGTTGTAGATAAAGCGTAAATAAGGAATCCACAGGACAATACTATTATAGTAAAAAATCTAAACTTAAAAAAAGCACACTAACCTTTCTCGACACAGGAACTTTCGATTATTAAATTTAATTTTCGTGTTAATAGAATTTATGGTTGAATAAAGGATAAGAAAGGTATCGACTTTACTACGTGAGTAAGAATGCATATCCCTAAGATAAAAAGAATAGGTTGTAAGGGAAGACGTAGGAAAAGGTATTGACTATCTAAGTGTGGGATGGGTGTAATGAAAAGTTGCCATTTGGTGACAAACGATGAAGTTGTTTGAAGGTAAAGTTACACTGAAGGAAGATAAAAAAAAAAAAAAATGCGTAGGTTTTTGGGAATATCAAGATGAGTTTTCAATTAGTTATGGAACAGGGAAATTGGTTGATTCCAAGTTTTTAGAATACCACAAGTCATATGACGTACAATAACAACAAATGCAACCGTTTCTAGTCCACTGCAGGACAAAGGCCTCAGACATGTCCTAATTCATATCTGAGGTTTGGCTAGTTTTCATCACCACGCTGGCCAACTGCGGGGTGGTGATGTTGGAAAACTTTTGTCTGATCGCTCACAGCAAATCAATCTAGAAAGGGTGGCCCTGACTAGTACAACTTGGCCGATCGTGGCAATACACAAAACCCTTTTACCTCGTTAAGATATCCCCACGTAACAGTGGTAGATAAATATTATAGTGTACATCATCTCAACCTACGCCTCAGTTAGATTTCGTCAGTCGTCTCTATCCTGAGTTTTTAATTCAATACTTCTCCATTCATCATCTTCTATTTCACGCTCCACAGACCTCAGCCATGTAGGCCTGGATCTACCAAGTCTTCTAGTGCCTTCTGGACCCCAGTTAAACGATTGGTGAACTAAGCTCTCTTGGGTAGTGAGAAGAGCATGCTCAAACCATCTCCATCTACCCCTCAACATGATCTTGTCCACATATGGCACTCAAGTAATCTCTAATAGTTTCAGTTCTAATCCTGATCTACCATTTAACATCCAATATTCTTCAGAAGGCTTCGACCTTAAATCTACTTAATCTTCAGGATATTGTTTCTTTCTTATAACATGACTCGCGTCCATACTGTAACACAGATCTCACTAAAGTGATATATAGTCTGAATTTTATATGTAATTTCAGGCGATTTGATTTCCAAATTTTACTTAACCTATCTATTGTCTTAGATGCTTTTTATTTCAATCTCTCATTAAACTCTAATTCTAAAGACCCTGTATTGGAGATCATAGTTACTAAATATTTAAATGATTCTACCTCATCAATCCTTTCTCCTTCCAATGATATTTCATCTTCCATTGAATACTCCGGTCTCATCACCTCTGTCTTTCTTCTTTTTATCTTGAGCCCAACCTCATGTGATATATCATGCATTCTGGTAAGCCAGCACTGCTAATCCTGTAGTGTTCAGCTAATATGGACAACGCCATCAGCATACTATGGTCAGCTAATTTCTTATTACCAATCCACCCCAATCCTTACCCATCTCCAACTGTTCTACGAATTACAAAATTCATGAGGAGGATAAACAGCAAAGGTGACTACACATTCCCTGGGAGTGCTCCACTGTTCACCGGAAATTCATTTGATAGGACTCCACTATCATTAACTTTGCACTTGTTATGCTCATGAACAGACCTAATAAAATTTACATTTATATGAAGATTTCCATAATAACACTGGGATCTCTACCAAATTGGTTGGTGAACAATATCAAAGGCTGTTTCATCGTCCACAAGTGCCGTCAAAAGTGGATTTCTATATTCTATGCATTGCTGTAGAACATGTTTCAAAATTAAAATTGGGTCAATACAACTTCTACCTTTTTTAAATAGTGCTAGTTCATTTCTCAGCTTTCCATCAATCTTTCTCTCTACTCTCTTAAGGATAAGCATGCTATATATTCTCATGACAACTGGAGTTACCGTGATGCCCCTGTAATTATTGCAATCAGTCATGTTTTCTTTTTTTGTCATTTGCACCAACACTTCTAACTCCCACTCATCAGTTTTAGATCTTCACGCCACA
>NC_090731.1:133770311-133790311 GCF_036898095.1 Palaemon carinicauda
GACATGGTTAAAATGAAAACAAAAGCGACGCTATGAAGAATAATTTCAATCAATGAACGAAATATAGAATGGGAACGAAGAAAATTTAATTGCAAAACTTTTAGAAAATGAAATATATTCCATTACTCATCATGCTTGGAGATATTCCAACATTACAATGAATAGTCTGCATATGGCAAGATGAAAGGCCCCAATATGAAACCTAGAAAAACTCTAAAAGTTTGGATAAGAAAATCACATAAAATGCAAAATAAACAGGAATAGAGAGAGAGAGAGAGAGAGAGAGAGAGAGAGAGAGAGAGAGAGAGAGAGAGAGAGAGAGAGAGAGAGAGAGAGAGAGAGAGAGAGAGGTATAAGTGCTGTACAGTATATACCCAAGTACGTGAATTTTAAAGAACTGAGCATGCTGTTCTATATCACAACCCTGGAAACCAGCGTAACAAAACAAAACTTAAATCTATACGGCCTCAGGGTAAATTATTCACCCGGTTGCTGTCAAATTGAATTCGACATATTAAAGCCCTTTAATATGATGACTATTATAAAGCGACCCGACTTTCCCAGACTAAGCCTGGCAACAAAGATACGGATCAAAAATAAAAATGCTATCTTGTTATAACACTAGAATAGCCAAGGTTATAAAATACATCCACGCAGTAAATGGCATACAAAACATAGCAGTGGATGGCTAAAAGCTAAGAACAATTCAGATAGAAAAAAAAATATTAAAAGAAGACAATTAGCGTAATTAGTCCTAATAAATAATATAAAAACTTTGACCTTGCAGTCGATAATTAGCAATTACCAATAAATGATCTCTCGTTGGGTGGTATAAGATTAAGATAATGTATAAATCTCGGATATTCGACGTATTACATCTGGCGTATAAAAGTTAATAGAAAAAGTTTGATGAGAGCAAAACTGTGTAATTAGTGCAATCAAAACATCACACGACATTGCTAATAGGATTCGCGTTTCATTTTAATCGTTATTTTGAGTCGCCTGCTATTATTAAATTCTTTAGTAACTTTATCTCTCATCTGGTATTAAGACTTCGTGTTCTTTTGCAATCTTGGTTCAGTCACGGAAATAATCATTTACTTTTCGTTTTATAATTTACTTTAACACATATCAAAGTTATTATCGTAAAACTCTTAAACTAGATATGATCATTATAAGACGTGACCTATTATTTACAATTAAAAGAGAAGGAAAACGTTGTTAAGAAAAAGCAGTATTTATTTGTAGGCATACCGTTAAGAACCTCCGATGCTAAAAAATTCAGCTAGCCATAGAAGATATTGGTCAGTAACTAACATCAGTCATGCAAATACTGGTTTCGATCTATATACACAGCTGGACAAGAATTCCCTTCAAACTTTTGGAAATCCTGGAATGGGGTAATGAATTAAACCATTTGATTTTATTGTAGATTCAAATACAGAACCAATACCATGGGAAGACAACGTCTATTGTTGTAATGAAATTTTGTCATCTTTCTGTCCGTCTGACGATTTCTCCTCTACTGTTGAAGCACTGTAACTAATTTTCATTCACCTTATGAAATAATTAGAGGTATAGATTGCAGAATGCTCCCACGTAAAGCGTTAATACGTTTCTGCCACTGCTTATTTATATCGCCCCTGGTTTTAAATTCAAAGTCACCAAAAGATAACAAACACATTTAAAAATAAATAATGAACATGTCTTGTGAGTATCATTATCATGTAAGGCTAGTTACAAGACTTTGCTCTTTAATTCGAAGAACGGTTAAATGGAATGTATAAGGGATACACTCCAGTTATGCTAATTCAACTACTTTTCTACGGCAAAACCAGGAACAAATAACTGAGGTCAGGAAAGAGTCCAGGAACCATGCCAATAAATCGTTCCTCCAGTCAGCCACATTCCTTACACATTCCATTAAAATTAAAATTTCTACTGATAACAATAGAATGTCTTCTGTTCTATTCAAGTAAAAATTAAAGATTCTCATCAACAAAATTGTATTTTTGATCGAGGATCTTAAATTATTTTTTTTAATTCTTATCTTTTGTAAGAAGGGAGGTACTTTGTTGCAAAGAGAATGTCATGTATTCATTTCTAGAAGGACATCCTCTAAGGCTGCCAAATATACCTAACATAGTTGAATGTATCACGACACCCAAGGTGACACCGTCCGCCTACATTGACGAATTCTCAATCGATTAATCAACATTTGTAAAATGAAATGAAAGACGCTGACTAATTAATCTCAGCTTGACAATATCTTTATATAGTAAACATACTGTTTAACCATTACTGAAAAGCCTATACAAAGAAATAAACGTGTGTATAAAAACAAGCGTACATACACACACAAAACAAACGGCAAGATTGCCACCGTGTACATTTCTGTAGGGCTCTTATTCACTGAGGTATAAAACATAACAGTGTCTGAGTCAAGCTTCTGCCTACACACTATAACTGTATAAAATCAACCTAAATTCCACAGGTCAACGCCTGCAACATTCTACAGGAGTCAACATGAAACTAAGTTTCTCTTTCCCATTGGTGGTCATTAAATGACCATGAGCGCCACTACCATAGATTAATTGTAAAATTAACTAAAATATATCATTTCACAGTTCAGAAAGTACAATTTTTTTTTCTGCGAATATACTTAAGAACAAGTTAAAGTGAACGCCATACAATCAGTAACGAATTATATAAGCTGGAATAAAGAAAAAAATATGATAATCGTAACACAATCGGCTTAGTTAAGGGTCATATGTACAAACACACACACACACATACACACACAAACATATATATATATATATATATATATATATATATATATATATATATATATATATATGTGTGTGTGTGTGTATATGTATATCTATCTATATATATATATATATATATATATATATATATATATATATATATATATATATATATATATATATATATATATATATTTATATATACATCTATATATATATATATATATATATATATATATATATATATATATATATATAGAGAGAGAGAGAGAGAGAGAGAGAGAGAGAGAGAGAGAGAGAGAGAGAGAGAGAGACATTGAATGTATCACAGGGTGCAGTGACTGTTAGCTCGTCATCCTGCGAAATTCCTTGACACATAAGCCCCTTTCTATTTATAGCTCCGACCACACTAACATTTGAGAACATACACATATACATCAAACATACAAACAAACATATACACACAGGTCCACCACCACAACACTATGAGATGCCAGGTTGTGTTTCGTGTTAAGCAGTCTTGAGTTTTAACACCTTTAATCTATAAAGAAAAAACAATTTCAATAAACCTAAATAGCATCCAAATGCACATGATGCAAATTACAATAAAAAAGCTGCCAAAAAATAAGATAAATAAATACGCAAAAGAGAGAGAACAAAAATACTATGCAACATCTTCCTCCACATCAGTTGCAGAACAAGATACCCACGAGGAGCGTTCACGTGTTCTTCGGGTGTCAAGAAAACGGTTGCGTAGATGTTTCCAAATCCCAAAACGTTCTGTGGGTACAAGGTAGGATTAAGCGATACCTTAACCAAACATTTAGATGCAAATGTGGATTTCACCATATATTTTCATCTGTAAATAATCAACATATTTTTTTATGGACACTGCAGTCCTCGTAAATTTTCTCACCACCTACTGAACGTACAGTCTGGTAAACAAAAACATATCGCCACCAACACCGATAGTCCGATACGTGAGAGTCTCATGGTCTTCGAAATGTCGCAGAAGCTCTATATTATAAAATAAACGCACAAAGTAAATGAAAAGCCTCAATGTGTGTATCTTAGATTCAAAATATCAACATAGAAATGCACTCTATTAGAAAAACAGAGTTGTTTTGTCTGGGGGCATCGCAAACTTGGCGAAGCCAAAGCAGATTGGAAGAGGATCTCAAGGTCTTTAAAGATCCAACAGCCAGCCATGGTGGTGGCCAAAGACCGTTGGCAAGATGGGGGAGGGAGTGTGGGAGGGGGAAAGACAGTGGCAGAAGAACAAGCGAAGAAAGGCAAGAGAGGAACTGCAAGGTGGCCAGAGGTGCGCTAAAGGTGGATTCGTCCTCTCTATGGCATTCTCTTAAAACAAACCTTCAGGCAAAACAAAAAACAAGAAAAAAGTGGATATCGGGAGGAAAGGGCGATTTTTTTCTTCTTCTGGACAATGCCTGCTATCAAAGGTTCGAATTCTTTGGATATCTTTGAAATAAGAAGTGAGAAGGGCGTAAAGCAAGACTGGGACCAGGGGAGGAATTCACTTGAGATTCAGATAGTTTAACCCAATCCCCTTTCGGCATATGATTAGAAAAATCATATGCACATAAACCAGATAAAATTCAATTCTGAAAATGTTACAGGCGCTACATTTTTCAGTGAATATTAGTTATGTGCTCATTACCGTGAATTTGAAAGTATAGGAACGAAGAGAATTTCGAGCGTTTCTTCCAGGCATTGCAAGAATGTAATCTACAACTCTAGAACATCCTCCAAAATATCTACACTGCTTTTTTATGTCCAACAATGGCATGAAACTATCTGTATTCAAATCAGTTCAATAAACAATGACAAAGCGGATTATCAAGCGATAAGATAAAGACGGCAAGGCGACACAGCACCTACGTTCCCGTCCTTTATCTGGGTACGGCAGAGAACAAGCTTTGTTGATGATGGCCACTCTTTGGGATTCACGTGATCATTCTATATATAAAATATAATATCATTATCATTAGCTTTTTTTAACATATTGTTACTTATAATGATTAAAATTGTTCATTGATCAGAATCTCATTGTGTATCTTTTCCTTCACTTATATTTTCTTATTAGTATTTTTCTTAGCTGATAGGTAAGATGGGTGAATGATACAAAATGTTGTTTACTTCTGATACCGCTAGCATGAAGCCATAATCTGATGGCGGTAGCAACATCAGCTATATTTTACGCCGATGTCGGATGCAACCATATGTATATATATAACTTGAATCTTAGATCATTGATAGGTTTAAATCGTGCAATGGATTTCGATTCTCACTTAAATTAAGATGAATATTTAGGAAAACTTGTTTATCGAAAGCAACACCTTTGATGACTGTAACCAAATAGAACTGGCTGGCTTTTCAGTAGAGTCGCATTAGTATACAGCCTAAAAATAGATCATATTTGAATATTTGTGAATCTTTAATCTCTTGACGACTGGCTAGCCATATCCATTATGAAATAAAATATAAGTAGCTTAGCGTATTCAGAGGTGTATAATATTGCAAAGATTATTATGCCTAAATTTCAATGATAGATATATATAATAACCAAAATATCTTTTATTCTGCAACTAAAAAAACCACGTTCGACATTACGATCATACACTAGACCAATGTTATAAGAGATAAAATCCTTCAAAGGCTAACTGTTTATAGTTTTCTTAGCACAAGAAGTGTAAAATGGATGGTGGGCATATTTAAAACAGGGATTAGTTAGTTGACTTAATACATGTATTCATATATTAGGAGTAAATTCACATATTTAACAGGCATTTACACTAATGTTGATCACATAAAAATTACGGATATACCATATATTTATGTATGTATGTATGTATATATATATATATAAGTATATATATATATATATATATATATATATATATATATATATATATATATATATATATATATATATATATGTATATATATATATACACATATATATATGTATATATATACATACACATATATACATTATATTTACTGTATATTACATACATATGCATATATAAATACATATAAATAATATATATATACATTATACATACTGTATATTACACCCATATATGCATATATATATATATATATATATATATATATATATATATATATATATATATATATATATATGTATATATATATATATATATATATATATATGTATATATATATATATATATATATATATATATATATATATATACACAGTATATATATATATATATATATATATATATATATACACAGTATATATATATATATATATATATATATATATATATATATATATATATATATATATATATATATATACTGTACATATATAATATATATATGTATAATATATATATATATATATATATATATATATATATATATATATATATATATATATATATATATATATGCAAATTTAAACATCAAGTTTAGTCCTCCCACTTCGGCGCCATCACATCAATCAGTTCCTCTGAAAGGGACAGACCCTTAAACGCCCAAAGGCACCCACACCACCACCGCCTTACATGCAAAGCACACACCCAAGCTCCGAAATATATGCGCCCTGCCAAAGGGTTTAACCTGACTATTTTTGCATTAACTTTCATATGACACCAAAATGCTCTTTGCCATTATAGAAAGGGTATCGTGAGATTCATGCACATGTTTATACTGACAAGCATACACACGTGCACATGACAACTTATATTTATGATGAGGTCTTATAAGATGAGAGTTCTTTTTAACTGATGTAGGAGGGACATTCTGGGAAACAAGTCACTCTTGGTGCCAACAAGTATAAAGCCATCTAAGCTAAAGTTTTCAAACCAATGTGTCTTGTTATATGGCAGAGAGATAAAGACCAGATTACTCTTTCGAGTAATCTATGCATATTCTTCACAAGGCACAACTGGTCAACTGCAATGGCATTCATTTCGAATTTTGTAAAGTTAACTAAAAGGTAGTACTTTATTACATTTTTTTTAATTCATTATTTAACATCAACTTACGGTCAATAACGTTAATCCTCATTTCCATTATCTTCTTCAGTACCATTCAAAAAAGACTGTTACCCAAATTAATATACGTTCTCTCTTTAAGTCCTAAATTGAAGGAGCCCTCCAGTTAACAAATGTGGAATACGTCCAACCAATTTCATAAGGAGAAAAGACCATAGAATTGTCTGCCTTTTTCAGTGCAACATATCTTAGTTGTGTGCCATGCATCCTATTACCCTTAGTGTCAAATCCTAATTGTGCGATACATTAGGAGTGATTTTTTATCAAAGTTAACGACGTGAGCTGCCTCGTATTTTGGCCATAAATCCCAAGCAATGATCAGAGGACAAGGGCGATGCAGCGAGTTATGGTGATGGCGGCATAACCTTATGGGTGAGCCCTTGGGCATAAATCATGCAAGGGGACGCAGGAGGGGCAAAAACGATAAAGAAGGGGCGCGCTGTATGGAGATAGGCAAAATATGGGCGTGGCCTTCCCGCCGAAAAGGCTGTTTTTACTATACATTTCCATGAGTGAACGTCTTTATGGCTTATACACATCCATATGAGGGAAAATAATCTGATGCGCGCTTGGTGGACAAGACCGCAATGCATTCTCTACCTCGAACTTATCACTCTTGGAAGAAGTGTCAGTTGCGCTTAGTCTACCTTCATTATCCCTTGTTTGGCGGTGCAGTGGCCACGTGAAAGACCTACGCCGACATTCGCCCCAACCCGGCAAGGATTCATGTCAAGGCAATAAAGGCCACATACATCTCCCTTTTAAAGATGTGACACTGAATTTCAATGGTCGGGTCAACTTTGTCTTATGTGGCCGATTTTGCTCAACGACCATGAAAAACTTATATATCTATATGTCTATCTAATTATCTTTACTTATGTTCTATAATATGTAAAGCAGTAAAAATTATGCATAACCAAACTACACACACATATACATACATACATATATATACAGTATATATATACATATATATATATATATATATATATATATATATATATATATATATATATATATATATATATATGTATATATATATATATATATATATATATATATATATATATATATATGTATATATATATATATGTATATATATATATATATATATATATATATATATATATATATATATATATATATATATATATATATATATATATATATATTACGTCGCACAAGATTTAGTGTATGGAAACTTGGGTGAATCCTTTTTAATGTCCATAATTTTGAGATAACATTACACGAATTTTAAAAAATGCATAGAATTTATGAGTCTCATTCATTCTTCTCCCAAAATATGTTTTCTTAATTTTCCGATAAAGATTTGACATCTTATCCTTATATAGGATACGAATGAATCGTAGGACAAGGAGGGAAAGCTAAAAGTAAAGGCTGTGGCCACTTAAAAAAGAATTAACCCCCAAATTGGTTAATGATCTTTCTTCACCTTCAGGATAAAGAAAAATATTTTTATTCTTTCAAAATTCTACGAAACAAAAAAGATTCTTTTATTGTGTGGCGTGAAAGTCACGAATTATACCAGAGTTTGGGTCAGTATGGAACCAGTGCTAAATATCTATATATTTAAAATATTGCAATATTGGTTGTTTTTCTTTTGAAAAAAGGAGGCAGCGATAAATGTTGTACTGCTATACTAACATTCCTATGTGAAATTATCAAGAATATTGGAAATCCTGGTATGTACACACACAAACAAACACACACACACATATATATATATATACATATATACGCACACATATATGTATATGCAATATATTAATTATCGCTCCATATATAAAAAAAAAATGATTTCTTTACTTCATGAAAATACATACGAACATTATTTCAATTAAGAATTACATGAAATTTATTCGTAAGAATGAGAAAACGAGCATTGCTATCCTTTCTGAATCTACCTGTTAGTTTTCCCTTTAAACTGTTGCGTTGTGGCACCCGTCACACTCTAATAGATGATTTCGTTCGTTTGTTCATTGTTCGTTTAAAGGTTTGAAGGCCACTCAGGAATGGCAGAGGCCAGGGACAGTAACATTCCCCTTAAGCAGGACAATGCCCTAGAGACTGACCATATGATCGGCAGCCAAGCCCCATCTCCACCCAAGCTAGGACCAAGTAAGGGCAGGCAATGGGTGCTGATGACTCAGAAGATAGACCTATAGGCTCCCCCAAAACCCCACATTCTTAACTCACAAGAATGATGAAGTTGCAGCGACCAAAGGAACTAACGAGTTTAAGCGGGAATCGAACCCTTACCTGGCGATCACCAGGAAAGGACGTTGCCAACAGGCCACCACAACCCCAGAAAAGGAGTTCATCATTTCTCCCATAAAAATTATTAATTTACAATTAATGCATTAAAATACTACATTGTCACTTTGAACGTTTGTCTGCTTTAACTCTGAAGGGGAGTTTCTAGTTAGCAATTTAATTAGAGGTCTGGACGTCGGTCATCATTGACTGGCTGATTGATTTTGGGTATTTTGACATCCTCACATCGGAGGTCATTGACGCCTAGGTCATTGGTTATAAATAAAGGATAAAAGGAAACCCAACTTAAAACCATAAAAGCGAAGATGTCATAAAAGTTAAATAGCTTTAAGAAGACCTGTCGGTAATGAGCACAGAAGGCAAGTTACTGACCATTCTTTGTATAATAATTGCATAGGCCCCTTCTACACCCTAGCTAGTTCTATGGTACGCCATGCTATGTCTGTTTAGCTCCCCTTAACACTCATTCCTTGCTCAATAGGACGGCGAGTGACCAGCCCGACTGAAAAATATTTTGCTTGACCATGGCACGAACCTCCAACCCACCGAATGAGAATCAAGTACTTTTTCAATAGGTTACCATAGTCCTCATATCCCGGTTCATTGTTCTTCCAAACGTTTCATGGCACAAAGATAGTAAGTTATAAGTTAGTTTGAGAGAAGGTTTTGGGAAAACGACGTAGTATAGAAGAACCATTCGTTGAAATTATGAAAACACTCATCACTTCAATACACTTCTTTCTCTATATACTATATATATATATATATATATATATATATATATATATATATATATATATATATATATATACACACACATATATATATATATATACTGTATATATATATATAAATATATATATATATATATATATATATATATATATATATATATATATATATATATATATATATATATATATGTATGTATATATATATATATATATATATATATATATATATATATATATATATATATATATATATATTTGTACATGTGCGTATACCCTTTCTAAGTGGGGTTGAAGTGGTGAAATAGTCTGTGTATTACCACAATCAGGAAAGCTGTACTAGCAGTACCACCCATATTCAGTTTGCTCTGAGCGTTCAGACAAAAATTTCCCACCATCACCAATCCACAAAAGGCCAGCGCGAGACTTTGTCCTGTAGTGGACCAGAAACAGCTACATTTGTTCTTGCTGTGCATATATATATATATATATATATATATATATATATATATATATATATATATATATATATATATATATAATTATTTGTGTTTATATATAATGTTTAGCATAAATATAATACCTTTAGTTAAAAAAATATCACTGTAACCTAAGAGAAAAACAAAATATTAAAAAATAATTACTGTAGTATATCACTATCAATGTTACTTTAGAAATCGCAAAAATTAAAAAAAAAATTGTTTCATATTCATCAACTATAATGAAAAAGTTGCAAATGACGTTTTCAACACTTTGCATCACCAGATATAAAAGAGATAATGAAACATTATGATAGGATAAAGCTGGAATTCCTCAAAGGAAAATGTGCAAGATAAGTGAAATATTATGATTCACTGTTTCGGGGCAGGGAAGGGAGTCAGAGGAAAAACGGAAGGATATTCGATGACATACTTTAACATTTCACTCCCAAGCTCCTTTTTCGTAGTAGTGTGCAATACAGAAGATGCATAGTCAGCAGGTGGGAATGAGTCAGACTGCAAAAGGAGTATGTTAGTGTGAAGCACTGATTTCATTGAATGGTTAGTGGCCAAATTTGTTTTTTTAAGGAAATGACATAAATTTTCTTTTTTCATATTGATTTACCTTATTAATAGGGATGTGAGAGAGAAATAGGACTCCTAAGAGAGAGAGAGAGAGAGAGAGAGAGAGAGAGAGAGAGAGAGAGAGAGAGAGAGAGAGAGATTAAGCCCTGACAACAAACCAAAGTTGAGTTCAGACATGAGGTCAGTTGGGAATGGGCGTCTTCATTTTTTCCCATGATTATATTTTTGCGAATTATGACCCCTCCCCCGCAAAGGAAGCCGGGGGAGTCGTCTATTATTCTTTACATTAATGCAGAATTATGAACACCAATTATGAATGAAGACTGAGACGAGAGGGTAGACTGTTGTCTTGTTCGTTGATGGTAATAATTATTAGGCAAGTGCAAAACAGTCAACTAAGGAATTGAGGATGGAGGATTCAATAAAAGAATAATTGAAGTCGATGAATTTAAAATGAAAGATAAAACATTAAAAACAAATAAATGTATTTTCTTGATGAAAACAAAAATTATCACCAATATATGTTTTACAAAAATATTCTTCAGTATTATATCTATCAAGACATGATGCAATAATCAAATACCTGGGAATCCAGCAATATTAGTAAAACAATAATGATATTGGATGAATAAACTTTTTAAAAGGACAGTGTAGGGCTAAAGTAGCTATTCAAATTCAACATAAAAAAAAGAAGGCGATTTATGTTTCTCCAAAATGGTTTACATTAATCAAATAAAGTTTTTCCAAAATACTCTTTACATAATTCACGTAAAACCATATCTTGCAAATTTCTAAACACCTACCTTGCAATAAAATGAAAAAATACGCTGATAATAAATTGCATGAATCAACGGTATACATGTTACACTCAGAACTCACCCACAATCACCGATAAAATGCCAAGACATATAATGATCTAATGTATATTAAATCAGTGACTTTAAAAAGACCAATCTTTGACTAGCTCCTGGGGAAAAAATGAACGACATTCAACATCCTCCTCAATCACTGCCATCACAATTAACATAAGAAGGTTTGTAAAAGATACATACACCAAAAGGTGGTGTGTCACAACTGCCACTCCTCATGACATCACTCCTATAATGAAACGAGTAAAAAATCTTGAGATTAAAAGGAGTGTGTGCACATTTCTATGCACTTTTTTTTCACGACACGATACAAGCAATCTAAAAATACCCCACACAAAATTTCTCTCCCCTCCAGTGAAGCATTCCTAATAAATCACCAAACCGCGTCGTAAACCCACATGCAAACGCGTGTTAGTGTTTGTGCATCTGTCATCCTCCGCCCAATGCGAAAAATCCTTATTCTTTCACCAAGCACACACCCATCTTATGCCTTCCTTCCTCCACGCTCAAAAAAGAATTTCTTCTCTGATTATATTCTTTCCTGTCACCGGCTCCTACGTCTCCTCACCTCAAAAGAAATTCGTATAATAGCCAGCAATGGAAGATGACAACGAGATCTGCTATTTTTGTAAAGTTCTTGACTATTTTTTACTTGCTATCTAAAGCTACGTTAAATGAGTAATTGCCATTAGTGATAACATTGTCTACAGGATTAGATACTTGCATAAAAAAGTGTAGAGAGAGAGAGAGAGAGAGAGAGAGAGAGAGAGAGAGAGAGAGAGAGAGAGAGAGAGAGAGAGAGATGATATGTCATGAATGGTAAGAATAATGAGAGGGTATAGTAAAAATAAGTGTTAAAAGATGATTAAGGACATCTATTCCTGAGAAGATTTTGTCCAAATCAAGAGAAAGGAGGTTCCTTGATGACACATCTTAGTTGTATGACAAAGTTCGCAATTCCAAAGCTACACTATTTCAGTAAAAGCTTAGCAAAACGTTCAGTCAGGAAGACAGTACAGGTAACGATATCATATAAGAGAAGAAGATTATTAGCGTTATCACTTTAAGAAGCAGTAAATGTCAACAACTTCCCACACTTTGTAAATTATACAAGAAAACTAATACATTACAGCACAGAAAATTCTTAGTTAATGATGATCAGTCTCATCTTGGAGCGCTAAAACTCACCAAGTTGGGAGCTTTTAGTGTTGCTCAATCTATATAAAATTGATAAGACTATGGAGGAGACCTTTATGAAACATGCAAAATTGCCTGGGGGAAGTGGTTCTGAGGTTAGTGGTCTCTTAAATTATCATTTGCAGAACCTACTCACAGAGGGTGAGATCAGCAGACACTTGGTCATGCAAGTAACCCATAGAAAAGTCAGACAAGTATCTAATGATTTTACCACTGATATGTAACCTCCCCCCCCCCCCAAAAAAAAAAAAATAAGTAAAACAGTATCACATCTAGAAGTGGAAAAGGATACCTCACTACAAATTAAACATCTTCAGAGGTAAACACTTATTCATATGGAAAACAGAGCTGTGAAAGTTACTAATACTGCCAGAACAAAATTGTATGAAGAAAAAAGGGTACCTGATCAAAAACCCCAAGCAGCTGTTAGGCAGATTTAATCTTTATTAATAAAAGCGATAATAGTTACGCTTGTATTTCAATCTAACAATGACTGGAAATTATTCAAAATAATCTCGTATGAATTAATTCGAGATCTTTATTGCAATAATTTAGCATTTTGTTTATAGATGTCTGAAGAGAGAATTTGATATGATTATATTATGGTTACGTGGCAATCTAATATTACCATTGAATTATTTGACTGTTCAATTCCAGATATGTGCAGTATATACAAAATTTTATTCCAACCATTGATTCTCCTGTTTACATGTTCCCATCTGAAAAAAAAAAAAAAAAACAATACAAAATACAAAGATAAAAAAAATATAAGCCGATTTGCATATTGAAAGAAAAGAAATGATGATATAAGTTGTAAACATCAGCGTGAGGAGTTAGTGGTACTAACTAGCAGTATTATCTTCGGAACGATGTGGGAGAAACTAATATCCCTAAAATGCATATTAAGGATCACTGAGAAAAAAAAAAAAAAAAAAAAAAAAAAAAAAAAAAAAAAAAAAAAAAAAAAAAAAAAAAAAAAAAAAAAAAAACGTAATTTTAATCGGAAATTCTCCATAAAAGATACTGTTTCCGGCCGTATTTCTGTAAAATACAGTCAACCCTTATTTTACCCTGATTTGTTATTATCTTTTACGGTATGGTGACCGTAATATCACTCCTTTACGTCAATATATCCTTTTTTAAAACGGTAAAATTCCTGGAATAAATGTTGCCAGAGATTTACCGTTTTTAATGCAATATTTTAACAGTGGAGATTATGATAGTCAAGAACATTGTGTCATGGCGATTTCTTCACAAACATGACCATAACAGTGACTGGATCTGGTACTTTAAATATTGCAATCCCATTTCATGTTCATGACGTCCGTGGCCTTGAGAGTAATATTAGTTTAATAAAATTGAGGGGATGGGATAAGCACGAGGAGAATAAATATCTAAACCATGGGGACTGGAGGTAACATAATTGGTAGCAATGTTGAAGGCTTAGCTGAAACAAGTATAAACTACATAGAATATGATATTTGTGTCTACATTACGCGTTATGTGGTGTGTATGCTACGCTTTATAATAGAATGAAAAAGTTTAAAATCCAATTAATCATTATTTGGAACCTTTCACATTTCAAAGGGGATGAAATTAACCTTTATCCCCTAACCTAGGGCCCCCATCCCAAAAAAAATCGGCCCTTAGATATTTCAAAGACGGATTTGAACTATTCTAATGAATACAGCTCTTTTTTCAAATACAGTACTCCTAATAACATGAAATGGTGCCAGTTTCCTTAATAATAATTCTGGATAAAATTAGAAGAGCTCAAGAATTTCAGTTGGAACAAGACATTTTTAGCACTATGAGTTTACAGCCGACAAGGTGTTCCGGGTGCAACTGCAGATTTTACCCTTAAATGTACTTTTATTATATAAGTTCCAAGTAAGTCTTTATTGAAGAACTTTACTGATTAAGATATAATTCATTTTGACAAGGAAAATTAGTAATCGTCTAGAATAAATCGTAAAATTATGAATTCCTGCGATAAACAGGTAAACATACCGGTATTTTTCCTTGACCATACGTGCAGCGATCAAATATACAACCGTGAGTGTGTATGTATGTGTGAAATATGGTTGAGGACAATAGAGACCACCCAAAGACTTTGACGCCTAAAAATTAGCTAAGAACGAGTTTAAAAACTTCAAACCCATGCAATTCTGAAGCAATTCGAAATTATAAGCCTCATTAAAGAAAACCGAAATAAACTCGTTATCTTCGATTCATGCAGCTGGATATCAAACATGAGCATCCACAACAGACACATCCTAAGAAACGTTAAAAGTGGAAAGAAATGCATGTCTTGAATGAATCCTATTATGGGATTCCAAAATCAAAAATAACCGTTTTTTTATTAGCCTGACATGGCTTTCTAAAGTCCCGTAAGTACCGGTTGACCGTTACATAGAAATTATTCTAACATTATTTCAAAATCGTTTACAAAGCAATACTTGTTTTCAGTGTTAACATTTATATCATGAGTTTCATTGTGGGTTGTTAAATAGAAGCATTGATAATGCTTCTTTACCTCTGTATGAATCTTATAAAATTTCAGGTGTGATTCTTGACAGCAAATTTACTTTCGAGAAACATATTGTGTCTGTCCCTTCTTCAATTGCACACAAAATTGGCTTATTGAGACAGTCTTGTAAGACTTTCGATGATCAATATATTCTGAATAAGTGTTTAAATTCTTTCATTCTACCTTGTTTCGAGTACTGTTCTCATGTCTGGTCTTCAGCTCCTGATTCTCACCATAATTTATTGGACAGAAACTTACGGTCTATTACATTTCCTATTCGTGATGTAGTTATTAATCTGTGGCACCGTCGTTCAATTAGTTCATTATGCATGTTGCATAAGATTTATTATAATTCTGATCATCCTCTACATTCAGATCTCCCCGGACAGTACCACCCTTTTCGTAATACTTGGTATGCAGTTAACTCTAATAGTCTTGCCTTCTCCATTATGAGGCTAAATACTACGTAGTAGTAGTGACCAAGTTGTGGAATGATCTTCCTAATCGAGTAGTTAAATCCATTGAACTTCAAAAGTTAACAATTGCAGCCAGTGCTTTATGTGGAAGAGGCTGACAGTAGTCTCTTTTCATATTTTATATATGAAAGATCTGTTTTAATGCTGTTACTATTCTTAAAATATTTTATATTAATCACCCATTACCTCTCATATTGTTTATTTACTTCCTTTCATCACTGGTCTATTTTTCCCAGTTGGTTCCCTTGGGCTTATAGCATCCTGCTGTTCCAACTAGGGTTGTAGCTTAACTAATAATAATAATAATAATAATAATAATAATAATAATAATACTAATAATAATAATAATAATAACAAACTACAGAGGACAATGTTATCATGGAGTGACTACTTAATTATAGTTTATCCATGAACTTAAACTCAAACCAGTGAGTTTGTGATATAACCATGAACCCAAACTTTCTCTCGTGACAGACTTAATATGCAATATCACATTTCTCTGCGACAGTTGTCCATTAGACCAGACTGGTTCCTCCCTCCCTCTCTCTCTCTCTCTCTCTCTCTCTCTCTCTCTCTCACCTTAAGACCTCCCACGCCCACACTGTTTGTCTTTAACCATTCAGGGACCACCATGCACACATACAGATACACGAGACCAGACGGCCATCATTCCTTTCTATACGCCTCCAATGCCCACCAGTTGCACCAGAGACGCTGTCTCTTTGCAGTATATGGAAGGGATGACGAAGTCGACCAAGAAGAACTATGATCGCTATTCTGCCGACCACTGACATCAGTATTACGGGGAGGAAGCCACCGAGAAAGATAAACATGCCTAAAATTAAGATGTGGGGGCGAACAGACATTTTCAAAAGAGGCGAAAAAAATATCCATCATGAAATAGATCTTTGTTTTTTAATGACCATAGACATTTTGTTTTTTCATTATTTTTTTTTTGTTCTTAAAACAGATTTGTTTTAAATACTAGTTTATTCACAAATACATTCCGTTTCTTTCCATATATCTTTAAACAGACATTTCCCTTAATTTGTCCTCTCTTGCTCTCTTGACTGGCCATATGTCTCTTACAATAGATATCCGATAGCCAAATAGTATATCTCTTTCTCTTGGGTCCTTTCCTTCAACAAAGTCGCTTAATAATAATGCATTCCTTTAAGGTACGTGAGAAGATTCAGATCTAGAGAGAGAGAGAGAGAGAGAGAGAGAGAGAGAGAGAGAGAGAGAGAGAGAGAGAGAGAGAGAGAGAGAGAACGTATTCACAGCCCCTCTTTAAGGAAGGGTGGGGGAAGGTTGATTAGAATGAACATTGTTAATAGTGCGACCCTCACATAAAGATGGGCGTATACGGTTCATCTTTTACAGATGCAGATTCTGCACAGGGTCGCACGCCACCGCAATTTACTTCTTGGCACGAGAAAAGCAAATAAACGCCACCACCAAAGGCGTTCATTACTATGCATAACTTGGGTAGGATGACGGGAGTCACGGCGGTGGGGGTACACGGTACCCAGAGGACGGAGAACAACAAACATACCCCTTTCATCGCCCTCCTCCTCCTCCTCCTCCTCCTACTGCTCCCCCCCCCCCTCCCCTTCTTCAACAGACTCATAAGGCCGTGCGACGGTTCTTCTTTAACAAAACATGCAAATTACAGGAGAAAATGTAGCAGATAACATCATTTGCCCCGGTCTGGAATTTATCGCGACACATACATCACGCAAACGAATGAATGCACGAATTTTGCGAAAAAGGGGACCCAAACACGACGAAGGATATAAATGAAACCGACGATGCACAAACATGATAATGAATACTACGAGGGGGCATTATCGCGTCTCTCGCAAGAGGGTTGGTTGGAGGGGGAGGGGAAAGAGTTCCTTAGATGGACAGTTGGAGTCGGCTTTTGGAGGGGAGGCGTTGTAGCTCAAGGGGCAGAGGTAGTAGACCGGGTTTGAGGGAGGGGGGTCTAATATTAATTACCGAAAACAGCAATCATGTCTATCCCCTCCTTAGGGGGAGGGAGGGGGGAGGTATTGGCGCTGAGGGGAAGGAGCGAGTCTGGAATAGATATGACAACCACATTTGCAGTCGGATGAAATCGGCGTCGTCGGCGACATGACGGGACGTTGGGGTAATCTGCGTAATCAGACACCTTTCGCGGTCGTTAGTGGCAGGCTGGGATCGAGCTTTTGTGATCCTTTAAATATAACCATCTCTGATTTTAGAGATATTTAAATGTTCGTTGCAAGTGATGAGAATAACTGGGAGACAAGGGCTTAATTGAATGGAAGAAGTAATGAAGAGAACAAGAGAGAAAGAGGAAAGAGACAGAGAGGGAGACTGCAATATCGAATGTTACTTAATTAGGGGAATACAGTTACTACCCTATTATCAATGGATTGTAGCTCCGTCAAACTTACACAATTCATTCATTATATACTCTAATGTGCATAATAATGAGAGACATGTTTTTTAAGCCAAACCTTAATCTAAATTACTTTTGAAAAGGATAATTTCTAATAAGATGGGTGACTTTTGTCTACCTTGAGTAGAATTAATTGAAAACGAAACATTACAAGAACCGAATAGTAGCTGGTATTTGCTAGCACAAATTACAGAAAATATAAGAGTAAAAAAAATACAGTACAGATTCAGCTGCTAATGGTTGAATATTCATTCTTGATAAAACAAGATTTCGGTTCCATTTTTCTTGAAAGAAAATAAGCCGCCATACGTTGTTTATAAGGGTTATAGAGGAGGGTATGTTAATAGATGAAGGTGCATGCTTATGTATATGCTAGAGTCAATAATGGCCAGAAAGCAGACTGTATTTAATAAGAAAACTATATCAACCGAATCAAACAGCAACAACAAAAAACAACAACACCAACAAAACAGAAAAGACCTTATTATAGCATGAATGCAGCCGCACGGTTAATCTAAATTACAATTCCATTAATTAAGAGGGACTGCCATCGAAAATCATACCTTGCTGGGCGATCTCATAACGATAATGTTAAGGCCTGGAGCTCGTCCATTTCGATATCGCCGGGGATCGGGCCGAATCCTTCTTGGACGAACGAAGTTAATTCGAGTTTCTTTTGTTCGACGGCGTTTCCCATCTCGCCTAAACACGTCGCTGGCTTAAATTTAATAGGCTATAATTTCAAAAGCAATGTTAAGTAACATGTGATCTAAATCATCGGACCGCGTAATACGATATAAAAACGAAACGAAAAAAGGCACCGATAAAATAAATCTTACAACAATACCAAGATGCGGACAAGCCTCACGGATAAACAATGCCACTGGATGCTGTATGGGTTGTATAATAATGGCCCAATTATTGATCAAAATAACCATTGTAAAATTACCACCTTTTCTGCAACACTCTCTAAATAACTTGTTGACTTCGCTTCTTTTACAGATAAAGAGATATTATGCTTCGTCTGAGGCTGAAGCTCCTTCGTGAGGTGAGGATTAGTCTTTATATTGGTTGTTGTTGCCTTTGCTCTGCCATCGTCTGGACACGGGCAAGTGGTTGCCTCTCCCGATCTCATCACAAGTTTTTCTCTTCACTTAATCATTCTATTTCAAACATAAAGGTGGAGGGTCAATTTTTAAAATTTTGTGGTATTTTTTCATTTCATTTCTTTAATTGGATGTTTCTTTTTTAACAGGACCGATATACCAATGCAATATGAAAAATATGTTTATGAAAAATATGTAATTAAATGTATACTCGTTTTTGTTCTCGATGTCATTAAAGCATATTCCAGATGATCCGTAATTCTCAATACAAAATTGGAAGTTTACCAATCATTTCTATTACTTGTTCAACTTAGGTAATATCCGATCATTTTATAAGGCATTAGTGTTGTTCTTCTTGACTAGACTGAATTATAAGTAATTCATTTGAAGATCATCATTGCATTAACTACTTCATGTTATATTACTCTGACAAATTTTCCCCATCTCTCTCTCTCTCTCTCTC
>NC_090731.1:133795311-133807811 GCF_036898095.1 Palaemon carinicauda
GGGAGGGGGTGGATAGAATACCTGTATAGACAGCATGGGGGGTTTAATGGGAGGGGAGGAAGAGGAGGAGAATGGGCGTGTGGAGGAGGGGATACAATGAGGAGGGGTGATTGCAGTACGTGGACATTTAATAACCTTGATTCGACCTACACTGCCAAGTCCCTTGCAACAGGCCATCATGCCTAACCATTCTTCTTCGTCCTCTCCATTTTTTTTCTCTTCCTCCATCTCCCCTCATTTCTTCGTAGGAAAAGCCTTTAGTAAATGTATCGGTCTATACAATTACCTCTTACGAAATATCATAAGCCATCATTAGGTCAAGGAAACTCCAAACACTCCAAGAAATCTGGTATATGAGGAAATATCTGAAATTCGCAGTGCGGCTTCCAAATTGGTCTTCCAAAAGTAATTCCCATATTCTATACAAAGTTTAAGTAATGAGGAAGATTTTCAATCAATGCTCTGCGCCACTATACATAATAAACATATTTCTCTCCGTGTTTACATCTGTGGGACTTTAATTTCGGACTCTATTTAGGGAGCATTCTTCACCCAGTATAACTGCAGCCAAAGGTGCACTCAACTTCCGCAAGAACGTAAATTACAAGGTCCATCACTCACAAACATTCTTCCATTGCCATTTGAACGCTCTCTTTCCTCAAAACCCAATTCCCGTTATAGAGGGAATGTTCGTATGGTGTACCCATCGTTCTCTTCATGGCTAAACCATTACTTGCAACTTAGTCTTTTGAGCTTTTCAAAAGGCGTTCCATAACCCAGACTGGGCCCCATCCACGGTCATCAGTCCATGCCAGACGAGGTCTGTTACTGGGCTTTCTATCTATCACTGCAGCCGACACACATAGGGGGAGGGGGGGGGGGGGGTGAAATTATATAAATTACATAAAATAATAGGATATATTTAATATGTTAAACATTTTATGAACAACAAAAAATTAAAACTATAACATAAAATTTGTTATTATAAAAGCCTATCATAAAAGTATTCTTATAATCAATTGTCGCTTAAGTCATTCCTATGCACATTCGTAAATGTCGAGATATTAGTATAAGAATAAGGAAATGAAAGTAGGAAATATGGTGGAAGAGAGAGAGAGAGAGAGAGAGAGAGAGAGAGAGAGAGAGAGAGAGAGAGAGAGAGAGAGTGTGTGTGTGTGTTCTGGATAATAAAAGAAATAGCCATGCAGCAAACACCCCAAAATCGTATGACAATGGAGGAGAGGAAAATGGCAAAGAACAACTATGATCTCCATGAGGTACAGAGCATTTGCAAATATATTAACCAGAGTTAATATTGGAATCTGAAAGAAAATGTCCAAAAAATATATTCTTTGCTGTAAAAGATGAATTGTAGAAACTACAAAATATTTGCACTGCTGATTTATATTGAAGATGCCTCATGCGTTCCTGAATTATTAAAGGCACTAAAAAACAGACGGAGCTGATGTTTTACGGCATTAGCTTTGCAAGTAAAAATTTCACATAGATTGCATAAATTGTAACATTACCGTATTGCAGCCAAATTAGAATAGTTTTACACACACATATTTATACTGTATATATATATATATATATATATATATATATATATATATATATATATATATATATATATATATATATATATATATATATATATATATACATGTTCATTAACACCACAACTTACGATGCCGTTGATAATAATGATATAGAAAGTAGTTATTTGTATATTTCAATTCACCTTTTTGTGGCAAATATTCCGTAAATTTGCATCAAAAGATGGTCATCTCGAATGCCACTATTTCTTTCATCATATTTCGTAGGTGTGAAATCAGTTCCTAATAAAAAAAAAAGTAGGATGAGTAGCATTAATGTTTATATATGTATCCATATACATATATATAAAATAGTTATAAAATAATACATATTCATATATATATATATATATATATATATATATATATATATATATATATATACATATATATATATATATATATATATATATATATATATATATATATATATATATATATATATATATACATATATATATATATATATATATATATATATATATATATATATATATATACATGTATATATATATATATATATATATATATATATATATATATATATATATATATATATATATATATATATATATATATACATGCATACATGAAGATACTCAAGGAAGCGTGTATAACGGCAGTCAGACAGTCCTTAATGTCCCAAGAATGTAAAAAAAAAAGATAACATAAGTAAGAAAAGTTAGCATTTAACAAGTCATACCTGAACAACGGACCGAAAATATACAAATATCAGATCAAGTAAATAATGGAATGTAAAGTTGAAAAGGGAATTTATTGAGGACGAAACATCGACGATTGTGGAAGAACAAGTCAAGAATATTATCAAGAAAATGGAAGCAATTTCTGTGCCGTGGTCAGCATCCTAATGGAGTGTTCAGACGAGGGTCTGTGCACAGTCATGCAACAATGCTACCCAGCTGATAAAAGGGGCTAAAGTCGTCAGTAAAATAGAGAATGGGATTGATCCTCTCTTTGGCTTTCTAATATCACTTACTTCCATATTTCTCCCTCATATCTGATATGCGTACATCATTCACTATCCAGGTGACTGGTTCTATGCAATCCAACTTACGACGGAGTTGATTTCTATAAATGAGGAATGACGAGAAATCTTGAGTACAGGGTTGAATGTAAATGATCAATTTACATTTTTTCCAAAATAAAGGTTTAAAATACGTTATAAAGAGGAAAAGGACGTCGAAATCCTATGGTGTCAACGTATAAAAGAAAGTAAGGAGAAGTTTTTGTTTAAAAGCGCTATTCACTAAGAAATCCCGACCTGAGAATTGTTTGTATTTTTCTCTGAACAAATCATAATTATCAGTTAACGTCCTATAAACGAATGGCGATAAACCATCCGTGCCTAAAACGTTCTTGTTTTAATATCAAGCTACTAGAAAAAAAAAAATTAAAATCAATTGAAAACTGGTCACTCATAGAGTATTCTGATTTGTTGTTCAAATTTTACCACTAAGAAAGGATACATAATTTCCATGGATAAGTTCACCGTTTGCTTGATGAACTTAAAAATATGAATTTTAATCGGCTCTGAATTGATAAGGGTAATCATTTCAGTCATCGAGTGTGGATTCAGTTAACACAAAATATTTTCAAGGAAAATAACATATAGGTGCCGCTTAAATTAGTCCCATGACTTTATAAGTATAAATTACGTATACTGCACGGTTCACGATAAAATGCTTGAAGGACCAAAATCAACAATATATATCGAACTGGAGAGAGAGAGAGAGAGAGAGAGAGAGAGAGAGAGAGAGAGAGAGAGAGAGAGAGAGAGAGAGAGAGAGAGAGAGAGAATTCATGCAGTCGAGTTTTCTGTCAGGTTTATTAAAGCGCCAGCATCAACAGCAGCCAGACTGCAACTTGGGTCTTTAATAACCTTGGTCAAGCCTACACCACCTCTAGCAAGGTCGTCTGGCTCCTTGCAAGATCAAAGAGGAGGCCAACAGGAGACAGAGGAGGGGGAGGGGGATGGGAGGACGAGAAGTAGGCACTAGCGAGGGTTGGAGAATGGGCGTGACAAGAGGAGGCTAAAGCAGAGGAAGGAAAGAAGGATGGGAAAGGAAAAGTGAACAAAAAGAAGGCTCAAGGTGGTAGTAACCTAGCTACCACCAGGCACCCTTAAAATGTAACAAATACTGATCAACAAAAATCAAGCGGGGAGAGAGAGAGAGAGAGAGAGAGAGAGAGAGAGAGAGAGAGAGAGAGAGAGAGAGAGAGAGACTGAACGAGTGATACAATCAACCTGAAATCAATGTTATTAGTTGTCACTATTAAGGAAAATTGGATATTAGATCTATAACGTATTGCATCATATAAAATAGAGAGCGCAAAATGAAACAACCACAATCCATGCATGATTGCAAATCTTAAACATTAAATATATATATATATATATATATATATATATATATATATATATATATATATATATATATATATATAAATATATATATATATATCTATATACATATTACGTTTAAGATTTTCAATCATGCATGGTGGTAGTTGTCTCCTTTTCCACAAAATGAAACTATCAGTTATACATGATTTCAAATCTTAAGCATATTATATATATGGATATCACACACATACACACACGCATATATTTATATATATATATATATATATATTTATATATATATGTATATATATATATATATATATATATATATATATATATATATATATATATATATATATATATACAAAATCATATAAGGCATATATTATCCTCCTAATATATGGATTCTCTCTACCTCGTAATCAGAGACCCAAAAGGGAATCAACTCAAATATAATAGCTTCTGGTCGGCCGTGGAATCGAACCCAGGCCCAAGAAACTGAGGTCCCATTGACTTAACAACTCCACCACAAATTATATATATACAGTATGTATATAAATATATATATATATATATATATATATATATATATATATATATATATATATATATATATATATATATATATATATATATGAGTTTATGTACGTGTGTGTGCGCGCAACCGTGTGTGAACGAGGTTCGACATTCTTTTTAGGGTATAGGTTCAAATCCTGGTTAGTATTACGATTATTTAAACAATACAATTGCTTTTGGACGTAAGTTATTCCTTCAATTTAGCCAAATCGATATAAACGACCTATTTGTAGTTTAATATCTCTGAAAACAATCAAAATGTCATCAGCAAAGATAGTGAAAAATTGTACCCACTCATGGACATCCATATATGTAATAATATAGATATATACACAAACATTTGGATACCTATAAAATTTATATATATATATATATATATATATATATATATATATATATATATATATATATATGTATATATATATACACACATATATATATATACATATATATATATTATTATATATATATAATATATATATATATATATATATATATATATATATATATATATATACTGTATATATATATATATATATATATATATATATATATATATATATATATATATATATATATATAATATATATATATATATATATATATATATATACTGTATATATATATATATATATATATATATATATATATATATATATATATATATATATATATATATATATATAATGAAGTGTGTATCCATGAACCGAAAGATAATCTGATAGAGAGAAATATAATCTTTGCTATTACTAAAAAATTGAATGAGCAAGTAATGGAAAATTTCACTGAAATTTAAATATAGGATATAAATATCACAGGAATACTGTTTGGCAGCCACCCAATTTCCACCCACACTTGAATAGGGACCACACGCAAACATGGACACCTAAAACCAGAAAATGCAGCGAGAGAGAGAGAGAGAGAGAGAGAGAGAGAGAGAGAGAGACTAGCAACGCACAATACTTAGTAGTATATGAAATTATGACAATGAAATAAAATCTGAATTAGTGTATAATTCCTAAGAGAACATGACAATGTTTATATATCTTTAAATCGAGACCCTTTAAATCCTGCTAGTTATATTCAAGCGCATACTTTGCATGTACAATATAGATGCAGTTAAAAAAGCAAAAGTTTATATACAAAACAAAAATGCAATGAAAATGCCCACATGAATAATCTGAAACAAGTCGGATTTCTATTATAGGTAAATGTTATGAAGGTCGGACTTGAGGGCAAAATGAAGTTGGGAAGGAATAAAAAGTAATGAAATAATCTTTTTTTTAAAATACGACTTACAAAAAGATTATAGGCATCAGAGAAACATCTTCAGTAAGCGAAACCTTAACCCCAATTGAATAATTGTCTCCAGGAGTGGGTTGCTTAATACTGTTTTTGCTAATTTCTGAAAATTTTATGCTTAAAAACATTGATCGAATGTTCGTATACAGGGGGGAGTATTCAACAGCAGTGAGAGAAGATAATGCCAATCTCTCAAGAAAGAATGCCCAATCATAGTGACAGATTGCTCATCATCTTAGCTTGGAAATACTCTTCTACAAGGATATAATGCTCAACCCCAATGATGAAATGCTACTCTCAAGGCGTGACATTAAATTCAATGAAAAAAGTACCTCTCAAATTAAATAATGCTCACTTCCAAGAAAAGAACCTTCAACTCCAGTAAGAAAATATTCGTGCGCAAGGATAAATATTCTAACCCAACGATAAAAGATCTTATCAATGGGAAAAAATACTTACTTCCAGAGAAAGTATGTTCAAGCCCAGTGATGGAAGACTAATTTCCAACCCAGGATTGTTCAAACCAATCCCAAAATATGAATTATTTTCTCCATGAAGGGACTCCTCATCTCCAAGGCAAGAATGTTTAACACATGTGATGGACTGTTTTCCCCAAAGAAAGGGGAGATCTTTTGCATGAAAAAACTACAATAACGTCAAAGAAAAGAATACTTAACCCAGCAGATAGAATTCTCATTCTCGAGTAAGAAATGCTCAACTCCTGAGTGGAAATATAATTATCTCAAGAGAAATAATGCTTAACCTAACAGATGGAATTCTCATTCTCGACTAAGAAATGTTCGACCCCAGAGTGGGAATGTTCGTATTCATGGAAGGACTGTTCATATGGAAGGAAAAAATATATAAAACCAGGGATGGAATACTCATCTACAGGAAGAAAATTCTTTTCTCAAAGTAAGAAATTATAACCTCCAAAATACTTAATGAGCCTAGATCCAGGCTTCCATGGATAAAATTTGACCACGGTAAAATGAGGAGTTTTGATGTATTGATGTCATCTTGGTCATTACCAAGACTGTGAAAGAAGATTTATATATAGTGAAACAGGCATTCGCAAAAATACTAAGTGGTTCCTCAACATCCTGATCTCAGCTTTGATATTGTATCTCTAACTCTGTATAACATTCAAAACTTTAAGTGGGATTATTGACAGTCTTTTAAGATTTCTGGTGATCAATCTATTATGAAGAAGTGTTTTGAATCTTTCATTCTACTTTCATTCGAGTATTGTTCTCCTTTCTGATCTTCAGCTGCTGATTCTTATCTTAATTTGTTAGATAGAAACTTGCGGTTGATCAAATTTCTTATTGCTAATCTAAATATCAATCTCTGGCACCGATGTTTAATTAGTTCTTCATGCATGTTGCATAAAATTTTTCATAATTCTGACCATCCTTTACATTCATATCATTCTGGACTCCATCATGAAGCTAAATACTAGATAGTATTCTAAAATTATTATTCCAGCTGTCATCAAGTTGTGGAATGATCTTCCTAATCGGGTAGTTGAATCGGCAGAACTTTAAAGGTTCGAACTTACAGCAAATGTTTTTATGTTGAACAGGCTAGCATAAGTCTCTTTTTTATAGTTTTTATAATTGTTTATCATTTTTCATAGTTTTCATAGTTTATTTATTTCCTTATTTCCTTTCCTCACTGGGCTTAAAACATCGTACTTTTCCGACTAGGGTTGTAGTTTAGCTAGTAATAATAATAATGATAATAACAACAACAACAACAACAACAACAATAATAATAATAATAATAATAATAATAATAATAATAATAATAATAATAATAATAATAATAATAATAGTAGTAGTAGTAGTAGTAGTAGTAGTAGTGATGATAAGAGTAGACAACTTTTCAAAAATTTTGTGTAAAGTTCACTATCTCAGACATAAACTGGTGCAGATGGGAAATGACCACTGCAGAGCAAATTAGAAGCCATTCAGTCAGGCATCCACAAGAAGAGGTTTCAGAGATCAAATCACAATTAGGTATGGTTATTACTATGATAAATTCCTTTCTTATACACCTTAAAAGTTATTTCTTTTGTATAATATGTCAAGTCATTCCACTATAAGGATTTTAAATTGAAAATGCAAAAATGGCTTGAAAAATAAGAAAATAGTAATTGATTTTATTTGAATAAAAATAACTGCATATTAGGGGCAAAGAAATTAACTATATATTCAGTTTTTCAAGAACTAATGTCTAGGGAATTACATGTACAGCATATGCCCCTAGCATGTACCAAATCCCAGCATTGGCCTGGTGCTTCGTATTGTAACATGAAATAAACATGGATATTGGTGTTAATGCCACGAACTATAATGATTCCTCTAAAATTTTACATTTACTGTTATTTTCGTGGATCACACCTCCACATCAAAGAGTACATACAGGTTATGAGTCTGTTACTGATAAGAGTTCCCAATTTATTGAGGAATAATTAAAAAGTCCTCTTAAAAGTAATTACACAGCATACACTGTGTCCTTATTATTCAGTTATCAAAGGTTTAGTTGAAGACTATTACAAACTTTCAATAGAAAGTTTGTCAAGTATGATGGACTTAAGCACAAATACATACCCTGTATGATAGCAAATAACCTTCTCCACATACCAATCGGGAAAGTTCTGGCAGAATATTTTCTTAAAAGGATACCTAAGATTGGACTTTCATAGATAAAACTTTGCTTGCAAAAGAAATCCAGAATCACAGATCCACGTTTAAAACAAATAAGATTACATTGAAAAAACACAAATCCTTTTCTTATTCCAAAATATGAGTCAGGAATGGTAGATTGGGAGAGATAAGGTAAATTGCAGGTACTGCAAAACAAACTGAAAATCGGCTGAATATCAGGTAAGAGCATTTAGTAATGGGTAGCCTACAGATCTATATATACTGATCACCTCATTCCATACAGTACTGTGAACTATCTGTAAAAACATTATTTGAACATACTTAAAGTAATAGTATCCAGCATGCCTTAGGGTTCAACATAAATGCACAAAGGATTTCTTAGGACTAATGATAGAATGCTTGTCAATAATGAGGGAATGATCAACACCAGTAAAGAGTTCCTGTCCCCCCCCCCCCCCCAAAAAAAAAAAAAAATAAAATAAAAGTGCACAACCGTCCTGAAGGAACGTTCATCTCCATGGAGCTAATGCTGAACCCAAGTAATTGAATCCTCTACTTAATGAAATAAATAAGCATCGTCTAAGAAATGATCCTACACCCTAAAGATAGAATTTTAATTTACTGTAATTAAATTCTCAACCTCAGCAGGTAAATTTTCATTTTTAAGTAAAGAATACTCATCTCCAAGGAAAAAATCAGCCTAATGATAGAATAAATATAATGATAAACATTAATCGGGAAAGCCTCTTCTCATATAAAGGACTCCACATCTAACGAAAGAAAGTTTTCCCACCCAAGGAATGCTTGTTTTCAAGCTCCTCTGAGGAAAGCCATATTCATTTGCAAGAAAAGAACCATGAAACTCCGCGATTGAATACTCATCCTCAGGAAAATAATCCTCAACCCCAGTACTGGAATGTACGTTCCCAGTGGAGGATTGCTTTCCCTAAGGAAATATATTTATTGGATGCTAAGTAATGTCACACTGGTAATGAAATTATCATCTTCAGGGAGAATTTTCTAAGCGACATTAAATCTTCTATAGAGAATGAATAATAACCTCTTAGGGAAAGATTGTTCAATCATACTTATGAAATACCAGCTTCCATGGAGGAAATGTTAAGCCCCAGGGGTATGCTCTTCTTAAGGGGAGTAATGTCTATCTCCAAGAAAAGAAGACATAACCGTAGAGGTGGAAGGCTTGTCTCCATGGAACAACACTGTAAGCCACACACAGGGAATGGGTTCGCAAGGAAAAAATCCCCCTATCAGTGATGCAATACTAACCTCCAGTGAGATAATAATCAACCTCAGGAAAAGAATGCTCTTCTGTATTGAAGGAATGATCATCTCAAGGGAAAGCATACCCAATGCCAGCAATGGAATGCTCTCCTCCATGGGATGGAGGTAGGGGATGCTTGTCTCAACTGCAAAATTGTAAATGCCCAACACTATAAAGAAGATGTTTGTATCCAGGGAACTAATGCTCAACTCTAGTGGCATATGCTCGTCTACTGGATAGAACTTCATAACCCTAGGGAAGGGAGGCTTTTTTCTTGAGAATTATTACTTAACCCCAAGGCGAGGATTGTTTCTTGAGTTAAATTGTTTTCCCCCAAAGAGGGAATGAGAATTTCAAAGAAAGAAATACTGATCTTTTAGCAAAATTAATAATAAATGTTTGTGTTGATATGGACACCATCATGTTACAGGGGAGACTCTTTCCTGAATTATCATTATCATTATTATTATCATTATTATTATTATTATTATTATTATTATCATTATTACTTGCTATGCTATAAACCTAGCTTAAAACGCAGGATGCTATAAGCCGAGGGGCTCCAACAGGGAAAATAGCCCAGTGAGGAAAGGAAACAAGGAAATATAAAATATTTTAAGAACAGCAACAACATTGAAATAAATATTACCTATATAAATTATAAAACCTCTAACAAAACAAGAGAAAGAGAAATAAGATAGAATAGCGTGCCCGAGTATACCCTCAAGCAAGAGAGCTATAACCCAAGACAGTGGTACAGAGACTATGGCACTACTCAAGACTAGAGAACAATGGTTTAATTTTGGAGTGTCCTTCTCCTGGAAGAGCTGATTATCATAGCTAAAAAGTCTCTTCTACCCTTACCAAGAGGAAAGTAGCCACTGAACAATTAAAGTGCAGTAGTTAACCCTTTGAAAGAAGAAGTGTTTAGTACTCTCAGTGTTGTCCAAGTGTACGAGGACACAGGAGAATATATAAAGAATAGGCCAGACTATTCGGTGTATGTGTAGGCAAAGGGAAAAAGAACTGTAACTAGAGAGAAGGATCCAATGTAGTACTGTGTGGCCAGTCAAAGGACCCCATAACTCTCTAGCGGTAGTATCTCAACGGGTGGCTGGTGCCTTGGCCAACATCCTACCTACTACCTAATGTACAGTATTGAAGGTCAATACTGTGATAGGATAATGAAATGACCGGAAATTTAGGTTTACTACACATGTGATGAAAACATAAGAGAGATACCAACACCATGCCAATTAAAATATCCTTGTTCATCCGCTGACAGCAGAAGATAATTCTTCCATTCTCATTTGTCTTCCATAATCTACAGTATAAATCACTAAAGCTGCTTTTCTTTTTACCTAAGTGACTTGTTCAAGCAAAAGCAAAGGATTTCACAACATAATTCCAATCAAAGTGTGAGAGCCGAATAGTGATGCAAAAATACTTCAATGCTTGTTACCAATGGAGGAATGCTTTGTTTTACAATAGATCCAATTTTTACCCATTTTATTCCATAGCGTCTCTTTTACAAATTCAGACGATCGTAACAATTTCACCATACACAATAAAATTTTGAAACAAATCTGGTCAAAGCTATTTCTGACATGAGGATGAAATTAACAGACCTACCAATACAATTGCCTTTCGTCTGCATCACTTCATAGATGACAGAAGTGGTACCAAGGAGTTAGCCCTCTTTTCAGAAGCGAAAGGCAGTCAGAATAAAAATTTAACCCTCCCAGGAATGTTCCTCTATTTTATATAAAAAGAATCAAAGCTTACAAAACGGAAAATACTATTCTATTTTGAATCTACTTTGAAACAAGTCAAGGATAAAATGAAGTGGGTATCATGTATGCACTATTGAGCATGTTATCTGTCGAGCTGGTGACAAGAGCACCAGCCTAGATAACAATTGTAACCTGTACGGCTTGGAAAGATTGCTATCATGAGAAAGTGCTGCTGTCATCATCTATCCGGGACTAGGAAGACCACTAAACAGTGAGACGCATTCTGACAATTCATACATCTCATGAGGGATTCCAATTCTAATGGAGGAGAGTTATACTGTGATATATATCGTCAAGTTTGTGCAAATTGCTATACTTCAAATCCTCTATCAAGGATGATACGAGTCTACGCTAGTTTTACTGAGTTATCTGAAAGGAAATAAAAGAACATTGAACATTATTTTTTTCAGGGAGAAATACCAATCATCTGCAACGCCAAAGATGTTTTTGATACAAACTCAGTTGAATCCATGAGTTTACGATCTATGAATAAGGGACATCTGTCAAAACCTTTGATCATGTCGGCGAGTTATCCAGTAACGACAAATAAACCTAACCTCTTATATTAGAAACAAAAGGAATCATGATTCCTTGATTTTAATATACGATAAATTTACATGGTGATGAATTCGGACTTGCCATGACACTCGAACTCCATAAGTCATCTATACAGTATTTAGCACATCAAGAGAGTTGTGTTATATGTTTTCGTAGAATTAAACCAATATTTTTCTTTGATAAAACTAAGTGATCATTCATTTTTGTATTATGATCTGATCACAACTTATCAAGGGGAATACTGCCACATATAAGTTCTTCCAAAGGGTTAGATAACCATAAACTGGAAAAACTTCAAAGTGATTGAAGTCCTTTTACTCAAAATAAATAAGAAGGGACACATCAGTTCGCCCA
>NC_090731.1:133823185-133835685 GCF_036898095.1 Palaemon carinicauda
CAGAAATAATAAATTAAAACTAAATACGTTCAAGAAGTTCAATAATATCATTGGTTGGCAATGATAAATAGAGTAACACATAAGAAATTCAATAAGTCACCAAAAGATATTTAGTAAAGTAACATCAATACTGACTAGTTCGACTTTTTGTTAATTATTTCTTAACATTCACATAGTTCAAATGGTTTGTTTATGCATGAAAATAATTTCACCAAACATTTTTAATCTAAGATTAATATGGAAGATTCTGTTCACCTAATTGTTAATCTTATGGGTTTTAATCAAAACACACAAATAAAGCGACACCGGTTCACTGGAAGTCAATGGATACATTAAAGAACTTTCATGCTTCAAATTGATCATATACTGCTGAGGTTATACTTAATAGCTGCTTCCAGGTGGCTATCTTTTAACTGTAAATAAATTGAACCATCATATAGCCGTGAATGCATTTTTTCTAAGCATAAGTTTTATACAAAAAGCCCGATGAGAATGAGAATTATAGTGCCGTTTCAAGGGAAAACGGAATCAAAGATATTGGAGACAAAAGAATAGAAGAGTGGGTGGTTGATTAGAAAAGAAATTAGACAGAAATCTAAAAAGTAAGATGTCTAAGGAATAAACATATTGTATTTATGAAGGGATTGAGAAGCCAACTTGTTGTTTAATTGAGGTGTAATACGGAATATGAATATTAAGGAGAAAGCAAAGTTGTTGAGATTAAATATTCTATAAAAGCAATAATTAAAATAAAAGTGGTATAAAGGTTAAGAAATGTAGGCTGCTTACTATAACTAAAGTCTCTTCTACCCTTACCAAGGGGAAAGTAGCCACTGAACAATTACAGTGCAGTAGTTAACCCTTTGGGTTAAGAAGAATTGTTTGGTAATCTCAGTGTTGTCAGGTTTTGAAGACAGAATAGAATGAGGAAAGAATAGGCTAGACTATTCAGTGTATGTGTAGGCAAAAGAAAAAGGAGCCGTAACTATAGAGAGGGATCTAATGTAGTACTTTCTGGCCAGTTAAAGGACCCAATAACTCTCTAGCGGTAGTAACTCACCGGGTGGCTGGTGCCAAGGCTAACCTATCTATCTATAACATATATATATATATATATATATACATATATATATATATATATATATATACTGTATTCATATACACATTCACTTATATAATTTTCCCCTATATAATAAAAAGCAAGGGTCTAGTATATACATACACATACACACACATGCACACACACACACACATATATATATATACACACACACACACACACATATATATATATATATATATCTTCCGGTCGCACTAAGGGTTTTCTGTACATCAGGAGGAGGTTAAAAGGAGTACTCAGACCCAGGTGAAAGAGGGGTGCATGTGCCTATCTATCTGGATATTTAGTCGTCATTTTTGACGACGTACACTATATATATATATATATATATACATATATATATATATATATATACATATATATATATATATATATATACATATATATATATATATATATATTATTATTATTATTATTATTATTATTATTATTACTTGCTAAGCCACAACCCTGGTTGGAAAAGCAGGATGCTATAAGCCAAGGGGCTCCAACAGGGAATGTAGGTCAGTGAGGAAAGGAAACTAGGAAAAATGAAAAATATCACTTTGTAAACTATAAAAACTTTAACAAAACAAGAGGAAGAGAAATAAGATATAAGATAAAAGTGTGCCTGAGTGTACCCTCAAGCAAGAGAACTCTAACCCAAGACGGTGGAAGACCATGGTACAGAGGCTATGGCACTACACAAGATTAGAGAACAATGGTTTGATTTTGGAGTGTCCTTCTCCTAGAAGAGCTGCTTACCATAGCTAAAGAGTCCCTTCTACCCTAACAAAGAGGAAAGAGGCCACTGAACAATTACAGTGCAGTAAGAAGAATTTTTAGGTAACCTTAGTGTTGTCAGGCGTATGATGACAGAGAATATGTAAAGAATAGGCCAGACTATTCGGTGTGTGAGTGTGTAGGCAAATGGAAAATGAACCGTAACCAGAAAGAAGGATCCAATTTAGTACTGTCTGGCAAGTCAAAAGACCCTACAACTCTCTAGTGGTAGTATCTCAACGGGTGGCTGATGCCCTGGCCAACCTGCTACCAATATATATATATATATATATATATATAAATATATATATATATATATATATAAGGCAGAGAGAGAGAGAGAGAGAGAGAGAGAGAGATGTTATTTCCAAGAATAAGCTGATGAGAATAAAATGATATATGTTTATATGGAGAGCGGAAGAATAATAACAGATGATGGTAAGATGAGAGAGGAGGCGAGTCTCAAAATAATAGAAATAAGAAAGTTAGCATAAAATGTACATCATATTACGAAAAGACTTGAATTGCCTGTGGAAACAAAAGTGGAATTCTGGAAGGGAATGTTGAGCTTATTCACCTTTATGGAAGTGAGGGTGTTAAATGCTAGAGGGAGAAAAATTTTGGGGTCTAACCAAAATTGATAGGGTAAGAAATATAAGTACGTAGATATGTTAAAAAGGGTAGCATAGGATAATGGATGGAGGTGAGTATTACCAGGTAATTAGTCAGTAATATGAAAAAACCACAATAGGTCAGTGAGAGTGCGAAATTCATAAATACTAAGAGGTAAGAGATGAAAGCCCAGAAAGGGTTGGAGAGAGGGATTGGAGGACTTTCTGAAAAAGAAGGACTTTGAAATCTCGGATGTAAGCAAAGACGTGAGTGAAAGATGAGATTGAAATTGCAGCTTGATGGATTGGTTGACTTTCCGCCCAAGAGCCTTCTATGTAGGATATACTGTAAATCAACTATTTGAAAGTTTGACAGGACAGAGGTTTGTTTACCCCTGATGCAGATTTTAAGAGGCGAATATGAAAGTAACTTTTGTTGTTTTCTTGAACAAGTCACTGCTAGTGGGAACTCCTTATATTGAAAAATATGTATATGCAAGTATTTGATATTGAAACTCCTTATATTAAAAAGTATGCATACGCAAATATTTCATTTTGAAAAGGAATGAAAATAATAAATTATACGTGTAAAATGCTGGAATTTACATGTATTTATGTAAATATATGAATATAGACATAGTGCACATGTCTGATTATAATATACATAAATGTAAATATATATCCACATATAAGTGTTATCTTTGGGGACCCTTCCATGTAAAAGTCAAGGGCTTATCAGATAGGAGTCCCTGGGTGTACGATATGGTACAAGGTTTTCTGAGAAAGAAGCATTGTATTCGGTGCATAATAAGAGAGAGAGAGAGAGAGAGAGAGAGAGAGAGAGAGAGAGAGAGATAAACTTTTCACAACAAAGCTACAAGTGACAGTATATAACTATACTAAATATTAAATATTCATACACTATCTCATAAATAAACCTATGGTAATTTAGATATACATGGAATTTATAAATATTCTTATGATGATTTTGATTATTACGAAACGACGCAGACCTCTCTTCATTTATCGTTATGATTAGGATCCAAAGAACAGGTCATCAGGCCAGAATTTGGTTTTCATTTACATGTAAGGTAGCAAAGGACTCTGCTGGAAAGTTTGATTTAGATTACAAAACTATATTTCTTTCATCTTTCATAGTCATTATTTTCAAGAACATTTCATTCAATCTTGAATATTATACAGCTAATGTTAACTTTCAGTTTCTTGAAAGCAAGCCCTACCATTCCATCCTACGCTAACCTATCGCGGTTAATCGAAGAATACTTACATTATTACATGGAATCTGATTTGTAACACAAGCCTCGTTCTAAAAATCTTATTTGTACCCATACATCTATACATAGCACGTTTCTTTACATCTAAATAGTCAATTATAATACAAAGAATGTTGTTTGCAGAGTTTAACGTAAGGGAAACATTCACATAAAAATATCCATGCATATCTTATGGATGATTTTTTCCCGATTAGGTAAGGATTTCCTCGCCAAGGTCTTCCTGTTTTGATGGTACACATTTTGACTGAACAATGAACGATTACGTAGTTTTTTCTTTCTAGCCTCACTCTTTCCTTGTAACTGCTACTCACACAGTCCACTTGATAAATAAATACATAATTTACCGTTGAGGACTTTACGTCAACAAAACATACTGGATGTTAGGAAACGATTCCACTCTTTCTAAATTTTTCAGGGTTGATACAAAATTCAAAATCCATAGTCCCAAAAATCCCAAAAATGAGCTTAATGTTTGGTAGCAAAAGAATAAAATTTCAGCGACAAATAAAACGTTTTAATAATTCAAAACACCCACTTGTGTAATACATAATTTTCAACTAATTTGATGATGAGAAATTCAATTGTGGCCTTATGTTAAGATATAAAGACATATTGACCAAAAAATATAGGTTTAAATTGAAATATAGTTTTCTGAACTGTTTGTCTACTACAATCGACTATGGTCGACTTCGGCACATACCGTATGTCTCTACATACTAGTCCACGAGGCCCCAGATGTTTCCTTTTGAAGCATCACAGTAAATGGTGCGTATTTTTGCCAAATGTTGTCAGATATCACATTCAGCCAATCAGTAATTACATATGGGGGAGGGAGTTTAATGTAAGCCACATTGAAATGTTTTCCATATACCAAAACCAAGGTAACTGGATACCCTTTGCACAGCCCTTTGCTATGCACAAAAACTGACAGAGAAGTGCTGTACACTTGACCAGCCATTGTATGTAAATCCTCTGAAATCGTGGACTTCTAATCAGCCAAAAATTTTCATTTGACCAGGCAGCTTTCATTTATTGATTGATGTTATACCTACTACGCTCTATTGGTCATATCATGAGTAAGGACGATTGCAAAAGTGTATATGCCCCAAAACCATGTGACACACATGCTTATTGGACAAGCCTATGCACTAGCTTTGCGCACCCACATGCTTTCATCTGCATCAATTATGGCATAGATGCTTGAGACTCCAGACTTTCTGAGTGGCATAAACATTGATGAAGCCAAAATGGTTCACGGGATACTTTTGAATACTTCATCCTCACCTGGGAGTCTTCTTACTAAGCACATGACTATCCAGGTGTCCAAGATAGTTGAGGATCTACAAGACGAACTATCCCTGTCCAATAGAACTGGGAAACTCTGGGTCCAGTATCTGAAGATGGTCAAACTTTTATTGATCTTTATTTGGGATAAATGTCAAACTACTCGTGTGGTGCCTCCCCTGACAGTTTCTGTGGTACACGTATCAGATCAACACACACACCTCAGGCCTACTGCTACTTCAAGGGATGGTGAACATTTGGCCAAGGTCAGCTCTTACTTATCCTTCATCCTCACCTGCAAGTCTTCTTACAGACCATGTGACTATCCAGGTGTCTAAGATAGTTGAGGATCTACAAGACGAACTATCCTTGTCCAATAGAACTGGGAAGCTCTAGGGTCTGGTACCTGAAGATGGTCAAACTTTAATTGCTCTTCATTTGGGATAAACGTCAAACTACTTCTGTGGTACCTCCCCCGACAGTTTCTGTGGTACACGTTTCTAATACAGATTAACACACACACCTCAGGCCTACTGCTACTTCAAGGGACGGTGAACATTTGACCAAGTTCAGCTCTTTACTTATCCACGCATTCAGAATTTTCTTACCATGGAGATAATGCCACTAAATTGGTAAGCCTTGCCACAGGAGTTGTAGTCCGTTCAACTAACAGTGCGTTCCACCTTGGTGAGAAAGTCTTGTTTATATATAGATTCTTTATCCACCTCAGCATAATGAAACAACAAACTTGATCGCTCATTTACGGTAACAGTTGATGTTTCAATTCTAAATCAATTAACTCTTTGTTCATATTCATTAATATGGTAGCTAATAATGTATATCTAACTCAAAGGATACTTTTCTATTAGAACCTGTATTCATTCTACCTATTGTAAAAGGTATATTCTCCATACTGTTTAGGTTAGTCATCATTTTTCAAGACAAGTTGTCCTCATATCTTAAATATATGGTCCTTTTTCGATTTCTCATCATCAAATTAGTTGGAAAAGATGTATTACACAGGTCTGTGAGCTGGATGATTAAAAAAAATAATTTTTTGTCGCTCATACTTTTTTTCTTTTTTAGCTCACATCCATTAAGCTTACTTGGGCATTTTTTTGGGACTTTATGGATTTTGAATCAGTAGGTCATAATGAATCAACCATGAAAAATTCAGTTTTCAATATTTTTTTTTCACCTTATTGCATATATTTGACTAATACTCCTGGGCTATTTTTTTTCAGCTTTTCCCATTCCTGTATGGGGTTGCTGTTACTAATTAGCTTTCTCCATCTTCCTCTGTCCTATACATCTCGTTATCTTAGCCGTTTTCCTTTATGTTATATAATCTATTTTTCTATCTGAACTTTTGCCTTCCCCTCCTTCTGCCCTCCACCTCCATGTCCATAACCCTTTTACATACGTGTTCATCTTCTCCTCATGAAATGAACAAACCATCTCAGTTTTCTTTCACGAATTTTCTTTGAAACCTCTAATATTTTGACTTTTCCCCTTATCAATTCATTCTGAATCTTATCTTTTTTTGACACCACACATCCACTCAGCCTTCTCATCGCGGTCAATTCCATTCTTTTTTCTTGCTCTTTCTTTATTAGCCAAGTCTCTGGCACATAGAGCATTGCTAATCTAACTACACTTTTATAACTCTTTCCTTTAACTTTTGCACTGATCCTCCTATCACAGAGTATCCCTGATTTCTTTCTCCAATTCATCCATACACATTGAGTTCTATGACCGACTTCTGCATCGTCTTCCATTTTTACTCATAACAGAACCAAGATATTTGAAGGAGCTAACCCTCTTTATGTCTTCTTGGACTAATTTCACTGTTTCCATCCATTCCTCTTCACCTGTCCATACATATTCTGTCTTCGTTCTGCTAGTTTTTAAGCCTCTACTCTCAAGATAAGTCAGCACATTGTCATAAGCAAACATTGTACACCAAGGTACCTCTTCTCTTACTTCCGATGTTATAACATCCATCATAATATCAAACATGGAGGGACTAAGGGCTAAACCCTGGTGGAGACCAACTTTCACCTTAAACTTCTAGGTAGTTCCAACAGTGCCTCATTAGTCCACTGATATATCCTGCCACTCTTGTCTGTTTATGGTCTTTCTATGCCAGTTTATACACGAAAATTTTCTTATTTCGTCAATCCATCGTCTTCCCCTACTTTGTTTGCAATCTCTACGAACCCATTCTCTTATTTTTAATGTCCATCTGTTATCGGCCATTCTCACTATATATCCTACCTACGTCCATTTCTTTTTCTTACAAGTTAGAATATCCTCTACTTTAGTCTGTTATCGTATCTATGTTGCTCGTATTCTGTCCATTGGTATTATATTCCTATCATTATTTTTTCCATAGCTCTTTGAGTTGTAAGTAGCTTATGTTCTAAGGCATTAATAAGACTCCAAGCTTCTGATGCATTAAATTAATACTGGTAGGAATATGTCATCAAATACTTTTCTTTTTAGATAAAGTGGCATTTAACGTTTCCTAACCTCATTTTTTTTACCAAAAGCTCTCCAATCCATGCTTATCCTTCTTTTGATTTCGGGCTCATGTCCTGGGGAAACACTTACTGTCTGTCCTAAGTACATATACCCATTAACAATCTTTAGAGGTTCTTCCACAACCCGTATTTGTTATCTCTCAGCATTTTCATTGAAAATCATCTTTGTTTTACATCCATTCAATTTCAGACCTACATTTCTGCATTCTCTATTCCAATACTTTATCATCTTTTGTAATTCTCCCCATGATTCACAAAATAAAACTGTCATCTGAAAATTTTAAGCTGTTAAATTTTGCTCCATTAATGCTAATTCCTACATTTTCCCAATCTAAATTTGTAAAAACTTCTTCTAAGCAAGCCGTGAATAATTTAGGAGAGATGGCTTCTCTCTGCCGAACTCCTTTCTCAATGATAATTTTCTCAATATCTTTGGGTATTTTTCGGATTGCTATACTTCCTGTATAGATATCTTCAAGTGTTCTAACATAAGATTCCCCTATTCCTTGTCTTTAAAAGGCTTTCATTACTGCTGAAGATTTGACACAATCAAAACCTTTCTCATAGTTTATAAATGCCATACATAATAGTTTGTCATACTCTGGAAATTACCAGTATTTGAATACCCGCTTTTAAAGCCTACCTGCTCTCTTGTTTGATTTAAGTATTTCTATTCAGCCTAATATGATTTTTGTACATATTCCATATATTACAAAGAGTAAACTGATTGGCCAGTAATTTTTCAGGACTTTGTGCCTGTCTTTTTGGGAATTAGTGTAATGATAAAGTTTTCCTAAGCTGTTGGTATAGAGCATTTTTGTAGTCATTTTGTGTAACGATCAGCGATATACTGTATATATATATGTATATATATATATATATATATATATGTATATATATATATATATATATATATATGTATATATATATATATATATATATACATACATTTATCAAATGCAGCCTTTGTAGCCCACAGTAGAACAAAAAGGCCTCAGACATGTCCTTACTCATGTCTGAGGTTTGGATACTTTTCATTACCACGCTAGACAGTGCTGTCTGGTGATGATGGGAAAGTTTATTCTGATTGCTCACAGCAAACCAACCTAGTATGGGTGGCCCTGTTTAATACACCTTTGATGGTCATGGCGATACACAACCTTTTTCACCACCTTAAGGTATCCGCACTCAGAAAGGGATATGTATATATACATTTAAATACATGCGGTATATATATATATATATATATATATATATATATATATATATACATATATATATATGGAAGAAAATAATGAAGGAATCATAACATGCTTAATTCTTTGATCGTCTCGATTTGCCACATTCGTATTAACGCTGAAATTCTTCAATACTTCGACTGCCTTTGGCATGAGAGTAACGACCTCTATTCTAGGGTAGAATAAGGTAAATATTCAGATAAAGTTTTCGCATGCCTTTTGCTTTCCAAGTCAAATCTATAATTAAGACACCTATTAAACATCACGTTTATCTACTGATCAAATAATTTTTCTTTATGCTTTTTTTAAAACCACTATTCCATAAAAGTTATGTTTAAATAATCTGTAGTGCAATGGATGAGACAAAACAAGCCTCATATTATCTCAGGTCTGGTGTAGCCTAGGGCCCTAGAGTACCAGAAACTTTAAAGGGCTTATAAGAGTCACGCAAAATAGATGAATGGGAGCATTTTAGATTTTGGCAGTCAAAGGAAAAAAAGTAATTATCGAACTGAGTAGTTGTTATCATTATTATAATTTGCATAATAATTATATTCATCATTATTAGGCAATGTAAAAAAAAACCTGTTGGAAATGCATGATGCCACAAGCTCAAAGACTATACTAGGGAAAGCAGCCCAATGCTAAAGAAGAAATGCAAATGACTAACAAAATCAAAAGTAAGGACGGAAAAATAAATGAGACCAAAATGCTGTCCAAAGAGTAAAGTCACCTTGACACTTACACAATTATTTTCCTTGGAATTTGCACAATACATCGTGGAATGATGTGACATTTATGAGGTACGTAGAGTGAAGCATTGTTTGCGACCTGTTCGTACAATACATAAGCCTAGTTATGCAATGTCAACGGAAATTTTGGCAACATTATAAATCATGATATTCATCAAAGTAGATGACTCAAGGGTTCTTAATGTCAAGCTAGAATTTAGGTTTAAAGGGTGTAAATGGGTAGCCTCCTCAGCTATATTCTTTAAAGAAATTTAGAATCTGAACCAAGACATCTAAATCAGAAATATTTAAATTAACTAGGTCACTTAAAATGTTGACAGCAGTGAAAAAATAGTGTCATCATCAATCTGAAATTAAAATGTGGATAAGAGAGTAAACAAAGGATTATCAAGAAAATTAATTTAACTTAGCTAAATCCTCTTCTTCTGATATACTTCTGTGATCAAAGGCCACCCCCCCCCCCCAAAAAAAAATAAAATATCTAGACTGAGTGGGAATGGCGTAAGAATGGTGGTAGTTAATATAAGAAGAAAGATCAGGGACTGAGTCACCGTCCGAATCATGTAAAGTATTATCATTATGATGATGATGATGAAGATTATCATCATTATTATTATTATTATTATCTTTTTTTTTAACATTTACATCTATATTAAATGATATTAACTTATAGAGTAATCTAACAAAAAGAAAAATGCCCATTTGTGAAAAGAATAAAACAGTTTAGGAAGGAATAATATACACGCTAAAGATTAAGATAAAACAGATAAGATCAATTAAACATTTATACAAACGACGTGAAGCAAATTTTAACATGTTAAGTTGAGAAAGAGACCAATGATTTAGAACGTCTTCATCAGCATAAATTTTGAAAAAGAAAGTAAAAAGTCTAAAAAGATGCAAATGTTTAAAAGGCACAAATTAGCATCTATACTCAAAACCATAGGGATGGTGAATATGTAACAATAAGTAAACAGGTCTGAGTTGTGTGCGATATAGCTCCAAGGATGTTTAATATCTGGATGGATGAAGTGATATGAGAAGTATGAAGTATTGAATGGGCGATGTTTGCAGATAACACATTAATGAATTGAACGAGATTAATAAAAAGAAACTACAGAAACAAGAGAAAAAAACTAGTGTTTGCCGGAAGAGAATATTGGGAATTGAGAGGATACGTGAGGCATAGTAAGGTTATGCAGTGTAAGTAAACAATGTTTGTTAATAGAGACGTTGGGAGAAGAGATGAGTTTGATTTGTACATATAGCGTACTTGTTAGCTAACATAACAACTGATAATACGAAAAGAGATGCACATCACTAAATAAGTAAAGAAGGAGAAGTTGTAATGTGAAAAGGGCCTACTAATCAAAATATCCTTCGCGAATGTGAAATGTGGATCTTAAATGAAAAGGAAAAGGAAATTGTTTTTTTGAATTTATTGCATACATAGTCTATGGGGGGAGGGGATGGAGAACTAAATAGTGATAAAGGTGGTTGTAAACTTAACTATAACCAGTGTTTTGAGATGATCTAGTTTTATGAGTCAAGACATTTAAATGAATAAAATGTAAATTTGGGAAATATTGCAAGGTGGAAAAGCGAAAAAACTAAATGCTGAATAATTGGCTTGAAATACATATTAAAACACAAGGAGTGCTTACTGCAAAGAGATAAACTGCAGTAGGTAGCAAAGGAAGTTTAGCTATACTCATGAACACGATGGGTAGGTTGATGAGGTGGATAATGTTGGAGCATTCATAACAGAGGATTCATCCACAAACAGTAGTTACAGCTAACAGGAATGTGTATTGGGGGGGAGGGGGAGGGATGAAAATCCACATGTACAATCATAACCGAGAAAAGGTAAGTGCTAAAAACATAACTAACCTGTAAATCTGGTCTCGACTACCTTCCACGGTTATAATTAAGATCTCTAAACCCTCAAGGCGTGAGACTTGAATAGAAAATAAAAAGGTTCCCGAATCCCAAAGTCTGAATGGGAAAATGAAGAGAATACAGCGGAAGCCGGGGGTTTAAATGATGAAATGGGAAATACCAAGGATTCTTCAGCGAAGGTGAAACAAGGACACCAAGGACTCGTCAAATGAATTACTCGAACCCCTCCCCAACCTCTCTCTCTCTCTCTCTCTCTCTCTCTCTCTCTCTCTTACTAAATTATACATCCATGGGGATAAGGCAAAAAGTGTCAGTAATGTATGCTATTTCACAGAACTATATAAATCATATATATATATATATATATATACATATATATGCATATATATATATATATTTATATATATATGCATATATATACATACATACATATATATATATATATATATATATGTATGTGTGCGTGTATGTGTGCGCATGTGCGTGTTTGCAAGTGTACATACTTATCTTTCAATCTACTGTACCTTGAGCAGAAATCCTTTGTATGCTATTTCACAGAAATATATATATATATATATATATATATACACATATATATACACACATATACGTGCGTGTGTGTGTATGCGCATGTGCATGTGCATGTGTACATACTCATCTTTCAATCTACCTTGAGCAGAAATCATTTGAAGGGAAAATAATATTCATGTATGTTTTTATGTATGTACTATATATAATATACATGTATATATGAGTGTGTCCACATGTGTGCTCATATATAATATAATTGAAGCAAAATCATGTGATGAAAAATTATGTACACACAAATAAACACACATACACACAGACACACACAAACATATATATATATATATATATATACACACATATGTATATACATATTCATATATATATATATATATATGTATATATATATATATATATATATGTATACACACACATACATTCAATACATCGTTTCCTGTCGCAGGTATT
>NC_090731.1:133843185-133848122 GCF_036898095.1 Palaemon carinicauda
TTTGAACGAATGCAAACACCCTTATTTTGAAAAAAATGAAACCTGGGAGCCCTATTTTCAAAAAATGATAGAACCTTCGTCATCGTCTCCGTCGTCTTCATGGTCTTCGTCTTCATCGTCTTCGTGTGCGTCGTCTTCGTCTGCGTCGTCTTTTTCAAGTAGGCAGAGGAAGGGAGAGAGACATGATATGAACGGATGCAAACACCCTTATTTTTAAAAAAAATAAGATCTGAGTGACCCTATAAAGGAAAAAAAAAAAAAAAAAAAAAAAAAAAAAAAAAAAAAAAAAAAAAAAAAAAAGTCGAAAATGGATAGCTAGGATAATTCCTTCCAGTAGGCAGTGGAAGGGACAGAGAGACGATTTGAACGAATGCAAACACCCTTATTTTGAAAAAAATGAAACCTGGGGAGCCCTATTTTCAAAAAATGATAGAACCTTCGTCATCGTCTCCGTCGTCTTCATGGTCTTCGTCTTCATCGTCTTCGTGTGCGTCGTCTTCGTCTGCGTCGTCTTTTTCAAGTAGGCAGAGGAAGGGACAGAGACACGATATGAACGGATGCAAACACCCTTATTTTTAAAAAAATATGATCTGAGTGACCCTATAAAGAAAAAAAAAAAAAAAAAAAAAAAAAAAAAAAAAAAAAAAAAAAAAAAAAAAAAAAAAAAAAAAAAAAAAAAAGTCGAAAATGGATAGCTAGGATAATTCCTTCCAGTAGGCAGTGGAAGGGACAGAGAGACGATTTGAACGAATGCAAACACCCTTATTTTGAAAAAAATGAAACCTGGGGAGCCCTATTTTCAAAAAATGATAGAACCTTCGTCATCGTCTCCGTCGTCTTCATGGTCTTCGTCTTCATCGTCTTCGTGTGCGTCGTCTTCGTCTGCGTCGTCTTTTTCAAGTAGGCAGAGGAAGGGACAGAGACACGATATGAACGGATGCAAACACCCTTATTTTTAAAAAAATATGATCTGAGTGACCCTATAAAGAAAAAAAAAAAAAAAAAAAAAAAAAAAAAAAAAAAAAAAAAAAAAAAAAGAAAAAAGAGTCGAAAATGGATAGCTAGGATAATTCCTTCCAGTAGGCAGTGGAAGGGACAGAGAGACGATTTGAACGAATGCAAACACCCTTATTTTGAAAAAAATGAAACCTGGGGAGCCCTAGTTTCAAAAAATGATAGAACCTTCGTCATCGTCTCCGTCGTCTTCATGGTCTTCGTCTTCATCGTCTTCGTGTGCGTCGTCTTCGTCTGCGTCGTCTTTTTCAAGTAGGCAGAGGAAGGGACAGAGACACGATATGAACGGATGCAAACACCCTTATTTTTAAAAAAAATAAGATCTGAGTGACCCTATAAAGGAAAAAAAAAAAAAAAAAAAAAAAAAAAAAAGAGTCGAAAATGGATAGCTAGGATAATTCCTTCCAGTAGGCAGTGGAAGGGACAGAGAGACGATTTGAACGAATGCAAACACCCTTATTTTGAAAAAAATGAAACCTGGGGAGCCCTATTTTCAAAAAATGATAGAACCTTCGTCATCGTCTCCGTCGTCTTCATGGTCTTCGTCTTCATCGTCTTCGTGTGCGTCGTCTTCGTCTGCGTCGTCTTTTTCAAGTAGGCAGAGGAAGGGACAGAGACACGATATGAACGGATGCAAACACCCTTATTTTTAAAAAAAATAAGATCTGAGTGACCCTATAAAGGAAAAAAAAAAAAAAAAAAAAAAAAAAAAAAAAAAAAGGAGTCGAAAATGTATAGCTAGGATAATTCCTTCCAGTAGGCAGTGGAAGGGACAGAGAGATGATTTGAACGAATGCAAACACCCTTATTTTGAAAAAAATGAAACCTGGGGAGCCCTATTTTCAAAAAATGATAGAACCTTCGTCATCGTCTCCGTCGTCTTCATGGTCTTCGTCTTCATCGTCTTCGTGTGCGTCGTCTTCGTCTGCGTCGTCTTTTTCAAGTAGGCAGAGGAAGGGACAGAGACACGATATGAACGGATGCAAACACCCTTATTTTTAAAAAAATAAGATCTGAGTGACCCTATAAAGAAAAAAAAAAAAAAAAAAAAAAAAAAAAGAGTCGAAAATGGATAGCTAGGATAATTCCTTCCAGTAGGCAGTGGAAGGGACAGAGAGACGATTTGAACGAATGCAAACACCCTTATTTTGAAAAAAATGAAACCTGGGGAGCCCTATTTTCAAAAAATGATAGAACCTTCGTCATCGTCTCCGTCGTCTTCATGGTCTTCGTCTTCATCGTCTTCGTGTGCGTCGTCTTCGTCTGCGTCGTCTTTTTCAAGTAGGCAGAGGAAGGGATAGAGACACGATATGAACGGATGCAAACACCCTTATTTTTAAAAAAATAAGATCTGAGTGACCCTATAAAGAAAAAAAAAAAAAAAAAAAAAAAAAAAAAAAGAGTCGAAAATGGATAGCTAGGATAATTCCTTCCAGTAGGCAGTGGAAGGGACAGAGAGACGATTTGAACGAATGCAAACACCCTTATTTTGAAAAAAATGAAACCTGGGGAGCCCTATTTTCAAAAAATGATAGAACCTTCGTCATCGTCTCCGTCGTCTTCATGGTCTTCGTCTTCATCGTCTTCGTGTGCGTCGTCTTCGTCTGCGTCGTCTTTTTCAAGTAGGCAGAGGAAGGGAGAGAGACATGATATGAACGGATGCAAACACCCTTATTTTTAAAAAAAATAAGATCTGAGTGACCCTATAAAGGAAAAAAAAAAAAAAAAAAAAAAAAAAAAAAAAAAAAAAAAAAAAAAAAAAAGAGTCGAAAATGGATAGCTAGGATAATTCCTTCCAGTAGGCAGTGGAAGGGACAGAGAGACGATTTGAACGAATGCAAACACCCTTATTTTGAAAAAAATGAAACCTGGGGAGCCCTATTTTCAAAAAATGATAGAACCTTCGTCATCGTCTCCGTCGTCTTCATGGTCTTCGTCTTCATCGTCTTCGTGTGCGTCGTCTTCGTCTGCGTCGTCTTTTTCAAGTAGGCAGAGGAAGGGACAGAGACACGATATGAACGGATGCAAACACCCTTATTTTTAAAAAAATATGATCTGAGTGACCCTATAAAGAAAAAAAAAAAAAAAAAAAAAAAAAAAAAAAAAAAAAAAAAAAAAAAAAAAAAAAAAAAAAAAAAAAAAAAAGTCGAAAATGGATAGCTAGGATAATTCCTTCCAGTAGGCAGTGGAAGGGACAGAGAGACGATTTGAACGAATGCAAACACCCTTATTTTGAAAAAAATGAAACCTGGGGAGCCCTATTTCAAAAAATGATAGAACCTTCGTCATCGTCTCCGTCGTCTTCATGGTCTTCGTCTTCATCGTCTTCGTGTGCGTCGTCTTCGTCTGCGTCGTCTTTTTCAAGTAGGCAGAGGAAGGGACAGAGACACGATATGAACGGATGCAAACACCCTTATTTTTAAAAAAATATGATCTGAGTGACCCTATAAAGAAAAAAAAAAAAAAAAAAAAAAAAAAAAAAAAAAAAAAAAAAAAAAAGAAAAAAGAGTCGAAAATGGATAGCTAGGATAATTCCTTCCAGTAGGCAGTGGAAGGGACAGAGAGACGATTTGAACGAATGCAAACACCCTTATTTTGAAAAAAATGAAACCTGGGGAGCCCTAGTTTCAAAAAATGATAGAACCTTCGTCATCGTCTCCGTCGTCTTCATGGTCTTCGTCTTCATCGTCTTCGTGTGCGTCGTCTTCGTCTGCGTCGTCTTTTTCAAGTAGGCAGAGGAAGGGACAGAGACACGATATGAACGGATGCAAACACCCTTATTTTTAAAAAAAATAAGATCTGAGTGACCCTATAAAGGAAAAAAAAAAAAAAAAAAAAAAAAAAAAAAGAGTCGAAAATGGATAGCTAGGATAATTCCTTCCAGTAGGCAGTGGAAGGGACAGAGAGACGATTTGAACGAATGCAAACACCCTTATTTTGAAAAAAATGAAACCTGGGGAGCCCTATTTTCAAAAAATGATAGAACCTTCGTCATCGTCTCCGTCGTCTTCATGGTCTTCGTCTTCATCGTCTTCGTGTGCGTCGTCTTCGTCTGCGTCGTCTTTTTCAAGTAGGCAGAGGAAGGGAGAGAGACATGATATGAACGGATGCAAACACCCTTATTTTTAAAAAAAATAAGATCTGAGTGACCCTATAAAGGAAAAAAAAAAAAAAAAAAAAAAAAAAAAAAAAAAAAAAAAAGAGTCGAAAATGGATAGCTAGGATAATTCCTTCCAGTAGGCAGTGGAAGGGACAGAGAGACGATTTGAACGAATGCAAACACCCTTATTTTGAAAAAAATGAAACCTGGGGAGCCCTATTTTCAAAAAATGATAGAACCTTCGTCATCGTCTCCGTCGTCTTCATGGTCTTCGTCTTCATCGTCTTCGTGTGCGTCGTCTTCGTCTGCGTCGTCTTTTTCAAGTAGGCAGAGGAAGGGATAGAGACACGATATGAACGGATGCAAACACCCTTATTTTTAAAAAATAAGATCTGAGTGACCCTATAAAGAAAAAAAAAAAAAAAAAAAAAAAAAAAAAAGAGTCGAAAATGGATAGCTAGGATAATTCCTTCCAGTAGGCAGTGGAAGGGGACAGAGAGACGATTTGAACGAATGCAAACACCCTTATTTTGAAAAAAATGAAACCTGGGGAGCCCTATTTTCAAAAAATGATAGAACCTTCGTCATCGTCTCCGTCGTCTTCATGGTCTTCGTCTTCATCGTCTTCGTGTGCGTCGTCTTCGTCTGCGTCGTCTTTTTCAAGTAGGCAGAGGAAGGGAGAGAGACATGATATGAACGGATGCAAACACCCTTATTTTTAAAAAAAATAAGATCTGAGTGACCCTATAAAGGAAAAAAAAAAAAAAAAAAAAAAAAAAAAAAAAAAAAAAAAGAGTCGAAAATGGATAGCTAGGATAATTCC
>NC_090731.1:133848622-133861122 GCF_036898095.1 Palaemon carinicauda
ACAGATACGAACTAGCTACTGTATGTACGACATATATAAAAAGTCCTCTTTAGTACAATTCCTTTTCGTCTCCTTGGGTACACTTTTCCTTACACAACCGAGTGTCTGTCTATTGGCCGCTCCATCCTCTGTCCATCCATCATTCATTCTTTGTCAAGGCTGCCCACCCGGCTCCTTAAGCCCTTCTCGCCCACTGCAAGAATTTAAATATCAACTCTTGCATGTTGCTGCAGCCACGTTGCTCCATCCCGAGCCTATCCATTTCATTTAAATGTCTCGCCTACCACAACCCTTTCTGGGTTAAGCAGCCCCGTAGCAATTTACATTTGGTATTCAGGTCAACATTAATCCAGCGATTGTCTGAAATGTTTCTTTAATGTAATTGAAACAACAAACATTCCGATCATACCAACTGAAGTCTCCAAAAGAAACTGGACGAAACGCATTGAATTTTCGTCCACCTCTGTTTGGTGATGCATCGGTCATGAGAGGAAAAGATTTATTCATTTTTATTTGCTGACTCTTTGGACGTTATCCTTTTGGTTTCGTTGCAAATAAGCCCATGAGCTGTGGCCTACATACATCTTCTGATTCCTGTTTTTAGAATTCTGCAGAACTAAAAATTGATTGGTGCTTACTTCAATGAGACAGTGGTGAAGAAATTTGCAATTACTTCGAATAAAAAGTGTTCATGTGAAGGTGTCTCCGACGAGACTGGACGATAACTTAAGGTAATCCGGCTGCAAACAACCCCACCCATCAGACAAACTCTCATGACCTGAGGACTTATTTTCTTCATTTTTTTTATATACCATCTGAGTAAAAAAAAAAAGATATGAAGATGGTGATGGGGAAAAGAGTAGGCGGTGAGAAATCATGAAATGAAATGATAAACATCAGCAATGGCAAAGGATGTTTAGATAAAAGTAACTTCGGCATTTACAAATACAAGAAGAAAAATCCAGCTAATTCAAACAAGACACAATACGGATAAGAAATTCTAGAAAAAAAGAACTACATGTCATCTTAACGCTGATAAACACCAACTCACTTGATACATAACGACTTACAAAACTAACACTTTTAAACAATATTGTCATATAAAAATAGAAATGCTTTAGACAAACAAAAAAGCGACATCTCTCTTAAGCACATCGGTCTCCGCCATGTTGTTGAATTGTTGACACAGTTACAAAACAATGATCATTTGATATTCATTATTATTATTATTATTATTATTATTATCATTATTATTATTATTATTATTATTATTGTTGTTGTTGTTGTTGGTGCTCTTTTTATGCTATTATTATTGTTATCCTTCGTACTAAACGGTAATAAATATAGAAAAAAGGGCAATGGAAAGGTTACTCAAACTTAATAAAATTAAAAGAGATTGTACTGGCTCTAAACCTTGAACTAAGCAGTGAACTTCCACAGTTCAGGAATCGAGTTGCCTCGGTTCAGAGTGCACTCGGCAACGCTTCTTCTAATCTCCTTTTTATTTATGGACTCATCTATCATTAATGGCATGTTTCTCTAAGTTATCAATCTTATCAACATGTAATCTTTTTACAAACAATCTCTTCCTTATTAACCTCCTATGTGGGCATTTGACTTGGCACATGTTGCTCAATCAACTCGCTAGTCTTACTATTATAACAACCAACAACAACAACAACAACAACAATAATAATAATAATAATAATAATAATAATAATAATAATAATAATAATAATAATACATGAGATAAAAGGGTCCTCGTGTAGATTTCTGAAGTATATACAAAATCATAAAAATACACAATTCTTTAGTTTTCCAGGACTGCTCTAATGTTAGATAATTTTGTATTTCCAGAATATGCTTGAAAGGTAATTTTATATTTCCAGAACATGCTTCAGAGATAATCTTGTATTTTCATATATTATGCTTAAAAATATCGATTCAAGAAAGGTCTTTCTGTCTACTGACTTTTACCAGAACGTAATCATTCTAAGCCTTCCGGAAGAAAAAAAAATAATGATCATCGCATATAATAAAGAATGAAATTAGACCTACAATTCATCTGACAAATGATGGAGAAATGAACCCATTCATCTAACTTCTAGATATTCATGACTGATGAATACGGTTCAAATTTCACAGTTAAAGGAGCAGTGAAGAAACAATCTACCATAAACGTTATGAAGTAATTTACCAACTAGGCTAATCCAATAACCAGTTAGAGGCAAAACCGAGATACTTCAGATATACAACTCGGTTGTAAGACCTTGAATGAGTAAACAACAGCACCAAGTGAATATATAAGAATAAGAAATTTATAGCACACACAAAGAAGATAATTGTTTACCATATAAAAGGGTGGATTTTTACGAGAAAACACAGATTTGAAGGAAATGAATGCATTAGGTTTCAATATTAAAAACGTTTTTTCTTCAAACATGAGAGTAACGAATATCACTTTAAATGATGTCCACACCTATTAGTCAAAGAATTAAGCTATGACTCATGTCTTTCCCAAAGAAATTAAGCAACGAAATTCAACGCAGATTTTGACAATGACGTAATTTTGTGTCGCCATAATCGAGTGAGTATGACGACGTCTCAAAGCCTTCCAACCTAGACTTTAACACGCAGTAAATATCTCCCCCCCCCCATCACTTGTGATTCTCTCGACATTTAGGAAAAAAAAAGAATTAGTACAATTAAAAGTTATGCAAATTTCTAGATTACAAGATTTCAACGTGAATGTAATATATATATATATATATATATATATATATATATATATATATATATATATATATATATATATATTTATAATTTCTAGATCATAATATTTCAACGTAAATGTAATATATATACATACATACATATATATATATATATATATATATATATATATTATATATATATATATATATATATATATATATATATTTATATACATATATATGAACATATATATATATATAAATATATACATATATATATATATATATAGATATATATATATATATATATATATATATATATATATATATATATATATATATAGATAGATAGATAGATAGATAGATATTGGAAAATGAGTACGACACTTGACAAATTAATAAGGTAAAAATAAAGAGAGGACATCGCAGTCCTGTGAAATTGCCATACTGTAACATTCTTCGCTTCAACTTCCTAAAAAAGAATTATTATAACCAGCATGTTAGGCACTCTACAACTGTAAACTAAAAGCAATTAAAGATTATATTAAATGTTATCCTTACCTAAAGTATACATAGATAAAAAAACAGTTCTTCATTAAAAATTCAAATAAAAAAAATGTATAAAAACTCACCTGAATCCAAAGCAATGGTGAAGTTATTTGGATGAAGAGCTACGAACCTGTAATGAAAAATATTCAAGAATTTATATTCGAATAAAAATTAACCAGACAACAAAGAAATACATCTAACGTATAATTTGTTCTGCATTATCAAAAAGTTTATAAAATTAAGAATATTCACCAATATTCAGAGAGAGAGAGAGAGGAGAGAGAGAGAGAGAGAGAGGAGAGAGAGGAGAGAGAGAGAGAGAGAGAGAGAGATGGGTTTATTCAATTTCGGTACACATTCATGGATTAGGTGACGAGAAAAATATCACTTATTGTTACCCTTCCATTATGGTACAACTCAGTACGCGAAAATTTGAAAGTGGAAAAAAAAATACTAGAATCATAACAACATTATGTGTATTTTTAACCTTGAATTGTTTGATGATTGTATATATATTATATATATATATATATATATATATATATATATATATATATATAATATATATATATATATATATATATATATATATATATATATGTGTGTGTGTGTGCGTGTGTATGTATGTATTGATTCATGATATATAAATGATTTTTTGAAACAAAAGGGTTATCAGGCCCTTGTTGTACACTCGCAAGCATACCATTAGAATTTTCTTATACATTGTTGTGCAAACCCTATTTTTCTACATTAACAAACAACATAGTTAGTCTTGAGATGGAGACTTCTTGAATATTTCATGAATATTTGTAAGTAATATTTTATTCTTAATGTGGTCATATTCTGGACCTGGGTTCCATGGTTTGAACAAACCTGAATCTGTTTGTTTATGCAAGTTCTAGTAAATGTTATAACTCCAAACTCCTCCGCTCTAGAAAAGATTTCTTGGCTGTCTTCCCTTAGAATAGGGGGGTTCCAAATTGAGCAAACTCCAACCACCTTTAGCTATGTGTGAGTTGAGGAGATGTGTTAAAATTAATTCAGAGGTCCTGGAGAAAAACTTGAAATATGAAAGGTCTAAGCAACACACAGACTATACATAAATACTGGCAAATTTTCATACGAAAACCTCCTGTGCAGGTAAAACAAAACTGCAATTGATAACCTAAAATATTTCATCACAAAATAGGAACACAAGAAAGGGGAAACATAATAGGAACACATAAAAGGGAAACAAAAACCAAAAGCATAAAAAAAAAAAAAAAAACTTTCGTTGTCAAAACATTAAGAATTAAACACAGCTTAGCTATTTCCTTTTGTATTTTAATTATGAGTAATCTGGTGTCATAACTGCAAGGGTCATCAACACCCCTGTTAATTAAAATGTTACATTATTCAATGATAATAAAAATATTTTCATGAAAAGAAAGTAAAATATTGCAAAATAGGAAAACTATATTTCTTGTAGCTTCTGCAAAGCATTTAAAATATCACAAGTATTATACGTTACTTCTTTTCCGATTATCTTGGCTAGAATGTACCAGCCGTCCCTGTCTAGACCCTCAGAGAAAGTACTTGGTCTAAGGTCAAAAGACCTCACAGTCAAAGGGACCACACAATCATTAAAATAATCCCCAGTCATTAAAACACGATTGGTTAATCAAGTGTGACTTTTCTGTAAACGACAAAGGGCTGTCCCCACCTCCTTGCAATGCTGTTACACTTCCAAGAAGATATTGTTACCCTCGTGACCTCTCTTCATTTATTTTGCCTGTTGGACCCCCTGGGCTTATAGCATCCTGCTTTTCAAACTAGGGTTGTAGCTTAGCAAATAATAATAATAATAATAATAATAATAATAATAATAATAATAATAATAATAATAATAATAATAATAATAATAGTTTTCCGACGTTCCATCCACACATCTCATAAAATTTCTAATACCTGGAAAGAAATCGTTGCAGATAACTTGGGATCATCTTTGGGTCAAATTCAGTTGAGGTTCTCCTGCTAATTCATCAGTTTATTTTCATTATTGGGATGGAGACTGACCATTCCAATGAGTCTAGCTTGAATCATACAGAGCTGGCCTAAAATAATTCGAATATATATATATATATATATATATATATATATATATATATATATATATATATATATATATATATAAATATATATATACACATATACAGTATATATATATATATATATATATATATATATATATATAGTATATATATATATATATATATATATATATATATATATATATATATTGTTTTATTCATAAAAGCAATAATATAAAAATTAAAACCTATGATAAATGGGGATTTAAATTTTATCTATTAAACCTTCTAATTCGTCAGACTTCATTTTCATGCCCACCTATATGTGCCAGATCCTAACAAAAGTTTACTTGCAATTTTCTATATTTTATTATGTGCAACCATTGTAAAACTCACTTTACGTCTCTAATATTTGTAAAGTTGGCTCTATTCTTACTTGTTACACTCTCAAATACCATACAGTTCTCCTATGAAAATAAATACCATCATGGGAAGTGGACCCTTATAAAAAAAAAAGAAAAAAAAATCACTGTTATATACTCCAAACCCATTTTAGTTTGGTAGAGTCTAAAAACATACAGCGCTCATCGAATCTGAAAGTTTTTAACGCGTGATAAAAATATGGGTGAAGATGAAAACGTATCCTAAATCTTAATACAACTTATTTTTCGTTTAAAAAATATTAGTTTTTTGCTAGCTTGAGTTTCATGCAAAATCTAAAATTCCCAAATAGTTTTTCCTTTAGTTATTTACCACTTTATATCTCGCTAGTCTTTCATGATGTTTTGCCACTTAATATCTTAATTTTCCCCTTCCTGAAACCTCTAGAACTCGTACACATTAGAGCAAGTGCTCTCTCTCTCTCTCCTTTTTGAAGACGAATTTGCAGTCGTAAAACTCAATCTATATACGCATATATATATAACAAAGAAGTCAAAGGTGGAGCAGATATATACAAAAGAAGAGTATTCTTCTTTGTCAAAAGAGCAACAACAACAATAATAGCAAAGGAATGCCTGATTGCCTATTTCTCGAAAACCTTTCCATTCTTTATTCCATCAACGCAAAACTTCATCAGCAGCAACAAAAAGCCCCTCTTGTGTAAGAGGCTATCAAGTTGCATCAAAGGAATATCGGAAGGATATCAACAGGTATCAGATCATATCAGGCCTTAACCACAGACTTGCATGTGGCTAATAACACTACGTCAGAGGTAACGTTTGATCGAGCGACCACCTCCATTGCACACATACAGGAGGGAGAGAGAGAGAGAGGAGAGAGAGAGAGAGAGAGAGAGAGGAGAGAGAGAGAGAGAGAGGAGAGAGGAGAGGAGAGAGGAGAGTTCTTTTTCTCTCAAATGAGAATCTTTTGTTCTCAAATGAGAGAGAGAGAGAGAGAGAGAGAGAGGAGAGAGAGGAGAGAGAGAGAGAGAGAGAGAGAGAGAAAATTCTTTTGCTCTCAAATGAATCTTTTGTTCTCAAATGAGAGAGAGAGGAGAGAGAGAGAGGAGAGAGAGAGAGAGAGAGAGAGAGAGAGAGAGAGAGAGAGAATTCTTTTTACTCTCAAATGAGAATCTTTTGTTCTCAAATGAGAGAGAGAGAGAGAGAGAGAGGATGAGAGAGAGAGAGAGAGAGAGGAGAGAGAGAGAGAGAGAGAGAGAGAGAGAGAATTCTATTGCTCTCAAATGAGAATCTTTTGTTCTCAAATGAGAGAGAGAGAGAGAGAGAGAGAGAGAGAGAGAGGAGAGAGAGAGAGAGAGAGAGAGAGAGAGACTTTTCGTACTGTCTTATTTCATTAGATGACAAAAAAAACGAATTGATGTCAAGAAACTAGAACAACAAATTTTTATCAAATTATTGCAAGTGTTTGAAAGCCTTTTTCTTTTCTTTCTGAAGATCGATAATGAAGAGCAAAGCTATAATTAACATGTAAGCTGTCTGCGTTATTAGCAAAACACTCATCGTTCCCTCACTACAGTCTCTTAATGACTGACAATATCCAAGCTACTTTTTTTGCTGTGACTAAACCGTAACAGCCATCGTGGGTGGTAACGCTAGAAAATTGACTCTGAACGAGATGTTCCTCCTCCTGTCTTTTAAGAAGCAGGTTCATGGTGTCCTAAAGAAAAGACTCGAGTTTTTGCCTTCCCTGCTGTTCTTTAACTGTTTTCCCCTGTGGGTCCTTGAATAGATAAGCAAAGGGTTGAGTAAGCATATATTATCAAGTCATTCACACACTCACAAAAAGGAAGGTATTACATTCTGAATCAATCACCTTATATCTTTATATCGTCAAAAATGAGCCACAGGCATAAAGCTTAACTCCGAAAACTCTACCTTGCAATTCATAAAATGAATTTCTCTTATTCATCTCTGCCATTAAAAATATTTTGCAAACAATTGGAGTAATATACAAAAATCAATAGCAACAATATTATCAACCAGAGCAAATGACAAATGAAGTTGTTAACAGAACCCAAAACACATATATCTTTAGTTGTATATACCCATTTAACAAATGAGGTTAGCCAAGATAACAGCTAACGCTAATGGATTAAAACCCATCTTCGTTATTAATTATCCCTTTATGAATAGAACATTAAATAGTATCACTACTAACCCCATGGACAAAAGCTACTGGGTGTATAATTAATTAAGATACATCTGAAATTTCAGACAGATTGAAATTATAAATATAGTTACCCATCTTTCGTAAACGAAGAGAATCTAAGAGAAATATTAATTTGTAACCAGAAATCAATAAAAAAAATAAAAACTTTATCTCCCAAATGGAATGTATATTAAAGAGGAATAAAAGATTATGGTAAGAACATAAATAATTTAGCGACACAAGCCATGAAAATACCGTTGATTCTTTTATTAACTGTAAAAAAATTGTTTACTTCAAATTTGTAATGCACTAAAAACACACAACACATTACATATATATATATATATATATATATATATATATATATATATATATATATATATATATATATATATATATATATATATATATATATATACATAAACAGACCCGCATCTCTCTCTCTCTCTCTCTCTCTCTCTCTCCTCTCTCTCTCTCTCTCTCTCTTCTCTCTCTCTTTATATATATATATATATATATATATATATATATATATATATATATATATATATATATATATATATATATATATATAACAACAGGTATATACAGTGGTGCATGTGTCCCTTTGAGTAATGCCGACGTAATGGGACCATAACACAAGTAATAACGAAGGTAAAAGTAACACGACCCCAACTAGTGATTGCTTGAATCAAATATCGCTCGGGCAATTCTCCTCTAATCTTAGAGCACCGTAAATAAAGTTTAATTCATAGCAGAGAGAGTCATTCTTCTTATCAAGGCCCTTACAACAATCCGACCGTGGGGCAACACAAAAAAACGTCTAACCCATTTCCTTTCATTTGCTGTAGGGCATAGAATATGTACCCCTTCACTGATCAAACAAAGAATGTTATATAACATCATTCCATTTTCGTCAATCTACCATTTCACAACAGAGGATTTGTATGAATATACTAAATGTGGTCAGTATATCGTTCATGCATAAAATGAGTGTTGTAGTTATGCCCACTTGAACAAAAGTAAAATTTTCATCACCCTAATAATGGCCTCCGTAGAATATCCTGCAGCCAAAGTCTGAATTACCAGCGAGTGAGGGGAGGAATGGGAGTTAAGATTTTGTATATCGTAACCTTTGTCGTCATAGGTAGTGATTCAATTACCAGTTAGTTAGTCCAATATAAGAAAAAATGGCATGGGACAAGAAATCTTACTCTCAAATAGCCTACTAGCTGAAGATAACAGAGATTAAACCAGATTTCCTTTATGAAAGTGAAAGGTCGATATTGGTTGGAAAGAAAGGTAAAGTTTAAATCTGTAGAGATAAAGTATTTACTTTTCTATGTGCAAACGTGAGAAAAAAAGGAATGGTATAATATACTAACATCTCATGAAATGACAAAAAAGGTTAGGGTAGATGAAATGATTTATCAGTGTTTTGAGATAGATTTGTCTATGAAATAATGTGAGATTACAGTGCTTGGAAAGTGTGTAATTCGGAAATGTTAGAATGGAATAGGGAGAGGAAAATTTCGGTGTGTTGGATATCATATATGGTGTGAAAGAGGTACTGGAACGAAGTAAAATACTTATGGTAATCATTGTATGTAGTTGGATAAAAGCAGCTAATATTGAATTTTTTTTGTACAGGGATTTTATTAATGACATGGAAGTTAGAATCTGATAAACTTGGGCCTAGATAAGTATAAAGAGTTGCCTATGGCGACTGACATTACCTGTGGAGAATTTCTTGATGGATTACGTAGAAAGTTATTTGTTTAGGGTGATAAGAGACTACAGTATATGGTAATAATAATGTTAGTTACAGCGTATATAGACTGGTCTGATATAAGAGGGTGTCAGAAAAATGGATGTCTTGTCGTTAAACTTGTTTTATAATCAAATTCATGTATTGATAAAAAGTTATAAAACGAAAATTAAGCCCTTTAAGGAATACGAAAACGTAGTTTTTAATAAAAGAAGTATCGTATGCGGAGTGTAATGCAGCTGATACTGCAAAGAAAGTAAAACATGATTTTCAAGGAAATTAGGCTTTGGTAAGTAATTCATGTGTAGTTTATGTGGAGTTGAAGGAAGAAATTAGATGCAAAGCAGTAACATTTTTAGCATTGGAGAAAAGTGTGATTTGAATTAGTTTGGCGAGAAAAACTGTAACCTTTCGAAATCCTGGAAGGAAGGAGAAAAGGGTGACACAAAGGAATCGGTCAAAGGGATGACGGAGATATAGGAACAGCAGGGTTTTCTCACTAGAGAGAAAGCAAAATGGCGGAAGGTGACATCCATGGTACACGTAAGGGGTAGGGAATTACCCTGCTCATGATCTTTCATTATAAGCAGATAAAAGGGCTACTGTTATAGCAGGTTCTTGAAGCACAGTTAATATTGGTTCAGCAATTAAAGGATCAATGTGACACTAGAGTCAACCCTATATTATGAAAATCAAAGTTATCGATAACAAGCACCACATGTAAGCATACGCACACAAAATATATAAATATTTATATATAACATATATATAATATATATATATATATATTATATATATATATATATATATATATATATATATATATATATATATATATATATATATATAGACACACACACATACATGCGTGTGTAGATGTGTAAACACATATGAGATGATGCATGGTTACGAAAAAAGTCATTAATATAAATTGCTGTTTATAATAAAGTATGAATCGAAGTCTGGCTGCAGATATAACTGAATTGATATCAGACTTACGAATAACTGGATCGAGATGAATTTATGATTGCAATTTTTTTTTTTCTTTTTTTTTTCTTTTTTTTTTTGCAGGTGACTTAGATAAAACATGAGCTGATGCCGGGCTACAGATTTAGTGATAAATTTGATTTCTTGCTGTCGATAAATCTTTGCCTGACAGCAAATAAAGATAAGATTTTCGAATTGATGCCTTGCCGATGATCAAGATTTAACATGAATTGTTGCCTCTCTACGGAGAAAATTGAGATGATTGAATTGTGATCTTGATACTGTTTAAGAAGGCGATGCATGACATGAGGCCAGACTGTAAATGATTATATGACATGAACCGAGCCGTAGCTGTCAGTTCATATATGCCTTGATGCGAACTCCTAGTTTCCAGAGGAAGATATAATAAAAATTGGTGAATTGCATCTAGCGATAAAGTAAAATTACCTTACGCTAATGAAAGCGTAAATATCAAATAAAAATTATTTTGACATAATTTTTTCAGTTCAGGTCTCAGTCAGTACAAAATATGGGGCATTACTTATGTATTGTGAACTTCATGTTATAATGTTCCGTGTGTCAATTGTGCAGGATGATTATAGATAACTGACCTCAAATAACAGATATAAACTTTATCCAAAAGCATTAAACTAGGCGCAGAAAATACGGTGTCTAATCTTGCCCCATACTTCATAAAACTTTTAACACCTGTAACCTGAGTGCCCTTTTTTTAGCAATTCATTTATTGCCAAGATGAAAATAAGAATATCTGTGATGAGAATATAAATAACAACTGACTATTAGCATACTGATATCATTTGAGTTTTTCATGACGTCATTTAAAAAAAAATCCCCAATACGATTTCTATCACATTTGAACAGTTATCGAGATATCCATATGAAACAGATGCCATAACCTGTTTGTTTATATGTGGCACCACATTTATTATTGTGCATTTTTAAACCTGTAATAGGTCTACATGTGTACAATACGACTATCTTTTCCGTAAATAGGACTATTAAACCAGAAACCACTTTTACTGCTAAAGATCTATCTCTGATTAATTATGATAACGATAATCGTACTCATCTGATTAAAATCTATCATAACTCATCTAACAATACCGCGAGAACAAGTGCCACTTAAATAAAATTCGACAAATTAAAAGAAAATTAGCTTAAATGTATATCATAGTCATCAATGGTAACGTCAGGGTTATATCTTACACTTTCCCATTATATGTATAGTTCTACCTCTTCCTGTTTATCATTTTATCTTCTACATTCATATCAATTTTGGTATTTTCTCATTTATCCCCTACATCGATTTCGTTTTTTGGTAATTTCCCAATGTAATCGTAAGCAATTTCAAACTTTTTTAATTCTTATATAATTCAACTTTTGGTTATCTAACATAACCTAACTCAAGGAAGCGAATCCTACCAGACCGGGACTGGGATCTCTCTCCCACCATGGTTAAGTGGTGGTGAATGGTAAGTGAATGGGAAATGTCGTAATCATGAAAAAAAATACATAGATGGCAGCGTATTAGGCTGAAGACCACCAATAAATACATAGTAATTATTAAGGGCCGCATATGTTGGCAAACTTAAGCAAGATGTTTACATAACTCTAATATTTCGGTCATTAAACACTTGCAACAACAAAAAATCATATATAATGAAAAAATAAATGCTATGACAATATGAACAAATATTAAAATGAAACGATGTCAGGATCTAAGGACAGCGTAAGAAACTTCACCAATGGGAGTTTATGCATTCAGATAAGTGAAATCTAAAT
>NC_090731.1:133863622-133866122 GCF_036898095.1 Palaemon carinicauda
CTTCACTATTCATCATCACCTACTTCACGCTTCATAGTCCTCAGTCATGTAAGCCTGGGTCTTCCAATTTTGCTGGTTCCTTGTGTAGACCAGTTGAAAGTTTGGTGAACTAATCTCTCTGGGGAGTGCGAAGAGCATACCCAAACCATCTCCATCTGCCCCTCACCATGATTTTATCCTCATATGGCACTCGAGTAATCTCGTCTTACAGTTTCATTTCTAATCCTACCGTGCCCTTTAACTCCCAATATTCATTTGAGGGGTTTGTTTTCAAATCTAAAAAAATCTGTTGGATATTGAATCATTTTCATACCATGACTCATATTCGTACAGTAACACCAATCTCGCTAACCTGATGTATAGCCTAATTTTTCTATGGAATTTCAGGCAATTTGATTTCCAAATCTTTCATTAAACTCCAATTCTAAAGATCCAGTATTAGAGATCATAGTTCCTAAATAATTAAATGATTCCACCTCATTTATCCTTTCTCCTTCCAAGGATATTTCATATTCCATTGCATATTCCGTTCTCATCTTTGTCTTTCTTCTATTTATCTTGAGGTCCAATCTCATGCATTTCTGGGTAAGCAAGCTTTGGAAGTCCTGTATTGTTCTGCTAATAAGGACAGCGTCATTAGAATGCTCTAGGTCAGATATTTTCTTGTTACCAATCCAGTCCAATCCTTTTCCTCCATCCCCAACTGTTTCATGAATTACAAAAATCCATGAGGAGGATACACAACATAGGTGACAACACATTCCCTTGGAGTACGCCGCTGTTCACTGGAAATTCATTTGATAGGACTCCACTAATATAAAAAAAGTGAGAAGGATCTGTTATAACAACAGAAGATGAAGAAAGACAACGTTGGATGGAACACTTTAATGAGGCTATGAATAGGATATATGAAGGGAATAATTTGAATAATATACCTGAAGCTAATGAAGATCTTGATGTGAACATGAATGAATTCAATGTGTTTGAAATCGAAGCTATCCTCAAAAAATTAATCAGATGGAAAGCCCAAGGATACGATGGCATAACTGCCGAGATGATACTGGCCAAAAATGAATTGACTCTCAGAACACCTTACAAGATTTTTTGTAAAATATGGTATGGAGAGGTAAAACCTGATGAATGAGAGCTAGTAATGTTGGTGAAAATGGCAAAAAATAGGAGACCTGACTGATTGCAATAATTAAAGAAGCATAGCACTTACGTCAGTCATGAAATATATAGTATGCATATTCTAGAGAGACTGGGGAGATAGGTTGATGAAAAGCTGAGAGATAAACGACTGGATTTAGAAAAGGTAGAAGTTGCACTGACCCAATTTCTATTTTGAGACATGTACTGTAGTGCATGGAATATAGAAATCCACTTTTGATGGCATTTGTGGACTATGAAAAAGCCTCTGATAGTGTGCACCGGCCAATTTTGTGGAGTCCTGCGTTATAATGGAATTCCTCTTAAATATGTAAATCTAATTAAGTCTTTTCATGAGCATAGCAAGTGCAAAGTTAATGTTAATGGAGTCTTATCAAATGAATTTCCAGTGAACAGTGGAGTACTCCAAGGGGATATGCTGTCATCTATGTTGTTTATCCTCCTCATGGATTTTATAATGTGTAGAACAATCGGAGATGGTGGAGAAGGATTGGTGATAAGAATTTAGCAGACCTAGAGTATGGTGATGATGCTGTTCTTGTTAGCAGAACACCACAGGATTTGCAATGCTTGCTTACAAGAATGCATGAAATATCACACGAGGTTGGCTCAAGATAAACAGAAGAAAGACAGAGATGATGAAAACATATTATGCAATGGAAGATGAAATATCATTGGAAGGAGAAAGGATTAATGAGGTAGAATCATTTAAATATTTAGGAACTGTGATCTCCAATACAGGGTCTTTAGAATTAAGAGTTTAGAGAAAGATTGAAAAAAGTAAATCAGACAGTGGCTAGGTTAAAATGTGGAATTCAAATCGCCTGAAATTACATATAAAAAAAACAGACTATGTATCTCAGTTTAGCGAGATCGATGTTACTCTATGGACATGAGTCAATGGTATGACAATGAAACAGTCTCCAAAAGATTTAGTACATTTGAGAACAAAGCTCTCAAAAGGATATTGGGAGTTAAATGGCAGGACAGGATTAGAAATGAAACTATGAGATTACTCGAGTGCCATATGTGAATGATATTATGATGCGGGGTAGATGGAGATGGTTTGGGCATGCTCTTCGCACTCCCCATGAGAGATTAGTTCATCAAATGTTCAGCTGGGTTCCACAAGGCACGAGAAGAGTTGGAAGACCCAGACCTACATGGCTGAGGACTATGAAGTGCGAAGTAGGCGATGATGAATGAAGAAATATTTAATTAAAAGCTCAAGATAGAGACGACAAGCGAAATCTAGCTGAGGCCATTTGCGTCAATAGGCGTAGGAGGAGGTGATGATGATTGATAATGTACTTATATTCGAAGGCATGCA
>NC_090731.1:133868622-133911122 GCF_036898095.1 Palaemon carinicauda
AGCAAGTGAAAGCTTTAAACATTAAGCAAATCGTGAAAGCTTTAAACATTAAGCAAATCATTTTAAAATAGCATAACATGAAACTATAAGACGATTGTCCTTTAAATTCGACACCTAAAGCTGTGTTTAAAAAAGAAACAGCTACCATATAAGTACACAGCGCCAAATTGAAAATGTAAGGGTAAAGAAAAAGCTTACTCTTATTCTCCTATGGTTCTATCTTACTCAAAAAAGCAGACACCAAAAGAGAAATAATGAAATTTCCCTTTGGTTACATTTTCTGACGATGATATATTCGTACAACATGCAATAATGTATTGGTTAATGGAGGAAAACGGGAGGGCCTATTCGCAGCTCTGCCGCAACCCCCCCCCCCCGCCCCCCCACCCCCACCCCCGCCTCCCAACCAACACTGAGCATGCGCGAGCACTCTTGCCTCCTACGATTTTTGCTTCGTGATTGGGGCACCATCCCGCACCTCAGTCGGAAATCGTAGTTTTATGAGAGAAAGCAAACACCACCCGCCTCTAAAAAAAATGCTTTGCAAAAAAAAAAAAAAAAATAGTCAGAAATGCATAATATTCACGTTTGGAAAAATATACCGTTCATATAAGTGGAGTGAAACTAAAGTTTCATAATTACCTAAAACGCATATCAAGTACCTCAGATGGATTTTGCTTAGCCGTGGTGGCAAGCGGTACACGTATGACATGTGCAGGCCATTTACTCGTATGTGGGTCAGTATTCGGGAGGGTATTGCACTAATCAGAGAGAAAGATTACTCATGCATGCTCAGCGTATTCGGGGAAGAGCTGCACTTAGGCCCTCTATAGGAGGAAAAACCCTTACGTTGATCATGTATATGCAAGATAGATGAAAAAAAAAACATTATAATACTAGGTGGTATATGTGCAAAAATAAATAAGATTTGTGGAATATAACTCTCCTTTTTTTTTTTTTTTTTTTCAAAAACTACTCTGGCTACCACTCACACCCAAAAGTATACTGTCTTTTTGTCAAACTTGATGATGTTAAAGATATCACGCTTTAATGTCGGCTACCCCCCAAAATTGGGGGAAGTGCCCTTAGTATATGTATGTATGTATGTATGTATGTATGTATGTATCTCCGGCCAAGATCGGATGCCTTAAAAACCACAATAAATGGTAAACGATTTTCCCTCGCTCTATCTCGTTCTTGTTAGTTATTCCTTTTTCCATCATCATCATGCTAGTCCCCCATATTACCCAAATAAAGAACATACCTCTACTCCGCTTAGGGCTTACGCTAAGGTAGGCTATTTTAAGCATCCTTTCAGAAACCGATCGTCGTTTGACAGTCATATTTTTCATATAAAACGGTATCGTCACAGAATTAAAGCCTTATTAATTACAATGCTTGAAACAGACAAGTAAAAAGTTCTATTCCAAAATTCTTTATTTGTTGGACAGGAGCTTACGGACTATTAAATTTCTTATTCCTGATCTAGTTATTAATTTCTGGCACCGTCGTTCAATTAGTTCATTATGCATGTTGCATAAGATTTTTATAATTCTGATTATCCATTACATGCAGATTTTCCAGGACGGTTCCATCCTGTTCGTAATACTAAGCAGGCAGTTAATTCTAATAGTCAGGCCTTCTCCATCATGAAGCTCAATACCACACAGTACTCTAGAAGTTTTATTCCCGCTGTGACCAAGTTGTGGAATGATCTTCCAAATCGGATAGTTGAATCAGTAGAACTTCAAAAGTTCAAATTTGCAACAAATATTTTTATGTTGAACTGGCTGACATAAGTCTTTTTATAGTTCATATTTGAAATATCTGTTTTAATGTTAATATTTTTAAAATACTTTATTTTAATTGTTCATTACTTCGTATATCGTTTATTTATTTCCTTTCCTCACAGGGTTATTTTTCCTTGTTGGAGCTCCTGGGCTTATAGCATCTTGCTTTACCAACTAGGGTTGTAGCTTGGCTAATAATAACAACAATAATAATAATAATAATAATAATAATAATAATAATAATAATAATTATAATAAATAGAAAGTATGAAGTTAATTTGCTAACACAGACATAGGCCAAATTATTTTTTCATAGCGAATAATTGTATATGTTTTTTTTTTCTAAATTGAAGCTCTTTTTGACAGAGATTACCCATTATTGCCTTGGGAAAGTTAATGAAGGAACATCAATAATTCCGTAATTGTTGTCAAAAAAATGGAATTTACATTTACGTGAATATAAACATGAGGCATTTCTCTGAAGAGAGAATAACACTATTAAATTAAGATATAATGGAAATTATAACTTTTGCAATGACCGAAAATATACAAAGTACATTCATCATTTTTGTAGTGAGGTCTCTAATATATTGATTTGGTTAAGGAATACGTTTACATTAATAAATGCTTTATTTGACTATAAAAGGAAAACAAGAGACATAAATCACAGCATTTTTTTTTATTGGGGATAACCACGTTCAAGATTTTGATGACTAGAGAAATATTAATTGGTGTTCTTACAGGTGAAATTACTTAAGATGGATTCTGAAATCCTTTTGGAAGTAGTAATTCAAGATGCATTACTTTTTCCTGTGTGAAATTAAAATAGCTCTAAATATGGTGATAATCGTATTTCATCAAAATATAAAAAACGTAAAAAGTGAGAGCAAAGCTCATGTAACAGCAATTTCGAGTGATGGCATTTTGACACAGATAAGGTAAAGCTTTACGGAACTAACGTAATTCTGTAGCTAATTTACCTAAAGCTGAAATAAATAGGAAGAAAAAAGTGAAAAAATAATAAGGGTGAATTATTTGGATAAAGTTCTAAATCAATAATGTGCAAAAGTAAATTGAACGCCTGTCTTTAAAAGTCAAGTACAAAAACCGACAGTAACAACAGCAAATATCAAAATAAAAAATCTCGAAACCTGTTTAAAGGCCTTGAACTTGTTATTGCATAAATGCAAAGCAACATACACGGCAAGGTGCGACTCTCTCTCTCTCTCTCTCTCTCTCTCTCTCTCTCTCTCTCTCTCTCTCTCTCTCTCTCTCTCTCTCTCTCCTGCACCCAACCACCCCTAAATGAAAAAAGCAAGAAACGTACATTTACTAGTCAGGTTTTGTAATAATGATAGGAACATATATATATATATATATATATATATATATATATATATATATATATATATATATATATATATATATACTGTATATATATATATATATATATATATATATATATATATATATATATATATATATATATATATATATATATATACTGTATATATATATATATATATATATATATATATATATATATATATATATATATATATATATATATATATATATATATACTAATGATATTCTAGTATTAATCGAAATGTGTGAAGTATACATGAAATTGGTATTCGATAACATCAAATATATACAAATATGACAATGGTACTACAATGACAAGATGTATCTAGATAACCCACCAAAATCACCAAACAATAAAGTGCATAAGAACTACTTCGATCCACAATGGTTCAATGCATTTTTCAAGAAACACGCCCACGTCCTTTTCACCTCTGCTGGATTGATTTCGGTTCCTCCACTGGTGAGGCAATGTTGATATTTTGTTTTGAACAAACACTACCTCACGCATATATTATTATCATCATTATTAGCCCACCTACATCCCTAGTTGGGAAAAGAGGATGCTACAATCCTTAGGGCTCCAAAACACCCCAGTGAGGATAAGTCCCAGTGAGGAATGGATATATATATATATATATATATATATATATATATATATATATATATATATATATATATATATATATATGTGTGTGTGTGTGTGTGTGTGTGTGTGTGTGTATATATATACCTATATATATATATATACATATATATATATGTGTGTATATATATACGTGTATATATATACATATACATATATATATATATATATATATATATATATATATATATATATATATATATACATATATATATATATATACATATATATATATACATACATATATATATATATATATATATATATATATATGTATGTATATATAAGCTAGTTGCATATGCAGATGATGCTACTCTCTTTGCATCAGTTCCATCCCCTGAATGTAGATCTGGGGTTGTTAAATCCCTTAATAGAGATTTAGCTAAAATTAGTGCATGGTGCAAATTATGGGGTATGAAGTTGAATCCTGACAAAACTCAAAGTATGGTTGTAAGTAGGTCAAGGACAGTGGCTCCTCAACATGCGGATCTCAATTGATAATGTTTCTTTAAATTTGTATGACTCTTTTTAAAATTTTAGGTGTGATTCTCGACAGCAAATTTACTTTTGAGAAACACTTTAAGTGTGTGTCTTCTTCAATTGCACAAAAAATTAGCTTATTGAGAAAGTCTTTTAAGATTTTCGGTGATCAATCTATTCTGAAGAAGTGTTTTAATTCTTCCATTCTACCTTGTTTTGAGCACTGTTCTCCTGTCTGATGTTCAGCTGCTGATTCTCATCTTAATTTGTTGGACAGAAATTTACGATCTATTAAATTTCTTATTCCTGATCTAGATATTAATCTTTGGCAACGTCGTTCAATTAGTTCATTATGCATGTTGCATAAGATTTTTCATAACTCTGACCATCCTTTACATTTAGATCTCCCTGGACAATTCTATCCCGTTCGTAATACTAGGCAGGCAGTTAATTCTAATAGCCAGGCCTTCTCCATCATGAGGCTCAATACTACACAGTATTCTATAAGTTTTATTCCAGCTGTTACAAGTTGTGGAATGATCTTCCTAATCGGGTAGTTGAATCAGTAGAACTTCAAAAGTTCAAAATTGGAGCAAATGTTTTTATGTTGACCAGGCTGACATGAGTCTCTTTATGGTTTATATATGACATATCTGTTTTTTACGTTGTTAATAGTTTATATAAGACATATCTGTTTTGACGTTGTTAAAGTTTTAGAATGATTTATTGTTAACTTGTTCTCATCATTTCTTTATTTCCTATTTCCTTTCCTCACTGGGCTATTTTTCCATATTGGAGCCCTTGGGCTTATAGCACCTTGCTTTTCCAACTAGGGTTGTAGCTTGGCTAGTAATAGTAATATTAATGATAATAATATATATTTATATATATATATATATATATATATATATATATATATATATATATATATATATATATATATATATATATATATATAATTTTTCTACTGTTATCATTACATTAAGGGGTTGACTGCCTAATGCACCCTCTCCTATTTCTTCTCCCAAAGACATCCTCTTCCAACAAACCTATTCTCTCCAGATCATCCTTCACCATACCTCGCCATCTAATTCTGTGGCTCCCTCTAGAGTCTAGACTCTTTCTCTCCCCGCCTAAAAGGTTCCTCCTAAGCCCTCCTCGGTAACACCCCACCATCCATTCTCAACATGAGCCCACACCATCTCAGTCCTGACACTCTTATTGCCTCTGTAATCTTTGCTACACCTGCCATTCTTATTATTTTATCCTATTCCAATGTTTCAAGCAGTGATATTCCCATAATCCACATCAACATTTTCATCTTTATTCTCTCAAGCTTTGCTTCTTTTCATCTTGAAGCCACGTTTCCAATCCATACATTAACACCGGTCATATTGCTGTGCTATAGATCTTGACTTTTAGATTGATTGGAATTTTCTTATTACATACTACTGCTGCTGCCTCCATCCACTTCCCTAAGCTGATTTTATCCCATTCTCAACTTGAGCCTCACATCCTCTTTCCAGACATAGTAAATCCCAAGTATCTAAATTGTTCCACCTGCTTAATTCCCCTGTAGTTACCACATTCCATGACATCACCTTTCTGCTTATATATTGAAAACATTAGACTCCTCCCAGTCTTTAGGCATTATTTCCATTTACAATATCGCTCTTAACAAGTCCAGCATTCATTCTTCCCCTTCTGTAACTAGTATCTTGATTATTTCAATTAGAAACTCTGATGGACCTGGCGCTTTACCATTTTTATTTTACTGAGCATTCCCTTCACCTCTGTATTCCATATTCCATAGCTCCACCCTCTCTGCTTCTCCCATCTCATTTTTTTTTTCTGGTGGTGGTTGTTCAAAATACTCGCACCTCTTATTAATTTCTTTATTCCTATGCAATATATTTCCATGTATGTATGAATAAAAAGAAAAAAACGACACAATAGTCACCGCTATACTTATTTTTCTACTGCTAAGTGGTGAATTAAGTGACTGTGCCGTAAAATGTCTGTAAAATTAGTCATTTCATATTTTGCAAACACTGTTTTCAATACCTTTTCAGAACTTCCTCTTCTCTTTCCTCCATATAATTTCAAATTATAGACTATATTATTTTCACTTACCTTTTCTTACCAAATCTTTCTACATGTCCGAACCACGTCAAAATACTCTTTGATTTATCCCTTTATTTATGCTAACCATTTAATCACTTTTAAGTATCTTCTTATCAATTTTTCTCACAACTCTACAATACAAAAGAAAAAAAAGCTCATCTGAATAGCCGTACCCTCTTTTATTGCATAGGTTTTGTATTTTTTTACTTCAAGATGCTGCTGCCATGTTGATTTTTCCATTCTCAGTAGGTTTTATATGTAGGACGATGTTATAGTACTAGCCCCCTAACGTTTATTAGACTCTCAACTGAAGCTACAATACATTTAAAACTTTGTCCAATCCCAAAAGGTGCATGTAAACCTATTACCCTACCAGTGACATTGTATTTCTGATGTACTCTGTAAGAAAAAAAATAATTATTCAGTGAGCTCAGAGTAGTGCCATCTGTTAACCTTGGGGGTTTCTTAAGTGTCATCTCGTCCCCAAACTGTATTGATGAATAGCTCAAGCTGGTGCGTTTAAGTATACAAACCAAATTACAAGACGGCGTTTGCCATGTGGTAATTACAAAATTAAAAGGAGATTGATTACTGGTCATTCAAGGCAAGTGAACAGTGATAATTTGGTTGCAATAATTTCCAAACTAATTTCAAAGGTCAATTGCAATTAAATATAATCTAATGATCCATTTGATGAACAAGGCCTTTTTGGAAAATGAGAGTTATATCGTAAGAAAAAAAAATCCAATGTTTGAAGCACAATTAGAAATGCTAAAGATCTGAGGTATACCTAATCATGGGCGATTGCAAAATATGTAAGATATTAAGATTTAAGAAACATATTTTCTATTTTACCAAACATAGACTCCTAAACTACGTTTCACTAAAACCTAACCATAGAATCACAGGAAATGTTTCACATGCTCTCAAGCTCTGGTTCACAAACATTCGATTACGGACTCACACACAATGTATGTATCATAAAATCTCAAACATAGACTCTAAATGTTTGTAAAATACTTCAGTATAGACTCGTATACAAAATTTCCCAAAAGCTCTAGCACAGGTTCAGAAACATTGTTCCACAAAAATTCTTCCACAAATTCACAACCGCTCTTGCACAGAATCACGAAAAATAAAAAATTTCAAGCGTTAATCATAGATATTGTTCAACAAACATTCTAGTACAGATAAACCTGCATCATTTCACAAACTCTGAACCCAGGGCTTACCAACACTTTAACAAACACTAAAACAGATGCCTTCACACAGTAGTTACCTAATTTCCAACACTATTTTCTCCAAAAAAGTATCCACACACTCGGCTATAAACTATCATGTAACGTTTCAAAATGCATCTAAGACTAGCTAAAAACCAATATTTCACAAATACTCATAGTGTTGGTTCATAAACAATGTTTCATGAACAATATCACAAACACAAACAACATTTCACTAAAGCTACATCATATGTTTATGAACATTATCAACAAACCTTCCTGCACACTTACAAACAAAATCATGCAGAAAAATAAACACATGATATCAGGCACTGATGACTCATGGCTTTTACAGAATACCTGTAAATGCACACACTAAGACTAAATCTTCTTCGAATGATGCAAATTAGTTTCTTGCCTTGTTGTAGTTGTATGATGTAGAATAAAATGATATTTATCTGATAATGAGCTAATAACATTTTGAGTTAATTATAACTAGATTTCACAAACTACACCCGCTAACCAAGACCAAGAAGCAGACACAATCAAATACACCAGAGGTTGAAGGCCGATCACAACAGCAAGCTCACCCACCCTCCGTTTGTTTAACGAAAAACAAACAAATACAAAAACATAAAGAGTAACTAAAGGAAATACAGTAAGAACGATGAAGGATAGGAATATTAACCTTTTTTTTATTATTCTTTTTTTCAGCAAAAGTGATCAAGAGAGGAATCCTTGAATAGGGTCAGGGATACGTGGAACCCGGATGCAGCGAGGGTCAATTGTTTACGAGTTAACAACTCTACGCAGTAAAAATATTCAATGTATTTTCAGTAGATAAAAATCTTTAGAGATTAAATCATAATATCTGTTGTAAGTAAATGAACATTTTCTCAAAACAAGAAAATATACCATTAAAAAGAAAACGTCGAAAATATGGAATAACAAAATGGTAAATTTTTTTTCCTTGCTGCTTCATTTCTATATGAATTACAATTACTTCTGTCAATAACCAGTCTCCTCGGTCTGTTAGGAAAAGAGTTAAGATTGATCATGATGATTTTTTTTGTTGAAAAAAAAGCACGATACAAAATACGCTTATATGTACATATATATATATATATATATATATATATATATATATATATATATATATATATATATATATATATATATATATATACAGTATATGTATATATATATATATATATATATATATATATATATATATATATATATATATATATATGCATACTTGTATATGCCTGAAATTTTGTAGAATGATGAATAATAAGTACTGCCAAATATTTTTTTTTTTTATTATTATTCAATACTTTATGTGGAAGTGAAACTTGGGCTTACGTAAGCACCTAGAACAAAAGCTCTGTATTTCAGCATACATCATCAGGAGGAATAGTAGGAACTCCCTTAAATATAGAGAAACGATCCGGGAGAAAGCGCCATAATCATGAACTTGGAAGAAAATAAACACCCCTACCTCTAAAAGACCATGAAATTTAAAGGTTTTAAAGGTCAGATCACATAGCACGAACTACTAAGGATAGGAAACCACGACCTGGTACGATGGTAGACGATTGAAAAGGCAATCTTAGTCTTGATTCACTGAATGTAAAAAAAAATCACTATGACTAATGGAATACGATTGTAAAAACAGCATGATTCATAGAGGATAGCTGCTTCCGAAAACGGGTGACAGTGAAGCATGATGACTAAGGGAGTGAGTAGAAGTAAAATGGCGAGAAAATGTATAGTAGAAAGATAGACGATTAGATTAAAATATCTATTATATAAATAAAAATAATCTAAAATAACAGGGTGTGGGGAAGGGGGGGGGGAATAAAGAAAAAATATTCTGCTACAAGGGTAATAAAGGGTATCAAATAAGATTAATGGCAGAGAAGAAATATGATAAAAATTAAACGGAGTCCTTAAGAATGAATGCACATGTTACAATATGTGGAAAAATATACGACCTAAAACCTGCAACCAGTTTTGTTCAACGTATTCACCAATGCGTTCCATGTAGATTAACATTTAGGATGCACACCAGCATGTATTTAGAAATACTTGCTTCAAGCAACAATAAAAATCTAGTACAGCACTAAGAAACATTAGGAAGCAGCGTTTAACAATTGGCATTGGGAAATGCGTACTGTACTTTATCTAATATAAAGGCCGCTCATGAATGGCAAAGGCAGGAGAATGCCCTAGAGACTGACCATATATACATATGATCAGCGCCCAAACTCCCTCTCCACACAAGCTACGACCAAGGTGGGCCAGGCAATGGCCGTTGACGACTTAGCAGATAGACCTAAAGGCTCCCTTAAATCCCCAATTCTTAGCTCACAAGGATGGTCATCACTATTTCAATTTCTCTATCAACAGAATTCAGCAATTTAACTATTGATCCAACTTTCCATTACCTTGATAAATTCACTCATAAATTTATAACGTTATTCTGATTTATAAATTGCTCTTATAGGCACAATATCTGGTCCCTTCTTTATTTCTCTATCGTCGATGACCACAAGAGGGGCAACACTTGTTTACAAGTAACAATCAATCCTCCCTTCTATATGATCTTATCAGAATATTTATAGGTTAGCTTTTGCATTAATGTTTTTGTTGATGTTCAATTTATTATATGTAAATCTAGATTGAGGACTCTATCTTGGTTTTCTGCGGGCTGATATGTATAGTATTCATATTTTTTAAGATATTAGTTATTTTTGTGCCTAAAAATTAATACAGTAAACTGATTAATAAAAATACAGTTTATATTGCATTATATGATGCATTAAATAAAATATATTAAAAGAAAAATGCGTAGTGTACTGTGGGTTATACATAGAATTGTGAAACTCCATAGAAAACGAAACTCAAGAGGCATGGGGACATGGCTTAGTTTGGTCAGATGATTTCGGAAATGGCACATTATTGGCCGGTAGGGGAAACATGTCCAAACAGAGCACGCTGTTCAGTATCCTGGGTACTGATAAATTACTCAATTAATTTTTATACATACGTAAAACAGCCTTAGAACTTTGTTACTCTACTGTGAAGTACTGTGCCCCAGTGTGGGCCAGATCATACCATGTGCTTAAAGTAGAATCAGAGGTAAATAATTCCTGTTGGATTATTACTGATATCCTAAAATCAACACCTCTACCATCCTCATATAAAATAGCTAGTATCTCACCACCCCATATCGGACAGAAAACAATATAAAAACCACACCTCTACCATCTTTACATAAAATAGCCGGTATCCCACCACCCCATATCCATATCTGACGAGAAATGCTAACAAAAACTGGAAAGAATAAACATAATAATGACCCTAGGTACCCAGTTCAAACTCTTCAGGAAGCAAGGTGAAGACTGAAATCCCACAAAAGTTTGCAACACTGGAGGGACTAGAACCAACCTGGCCAGCTGCCAACAGGCTAGAGAAGTGGCAGGAAAAGGACGGATGACCATCCAATGAGACACTGTCCAGTCCAAATGAAGTCCTACACAGCGTATCAACACTCAAAAGGGAACTCAAAACAGAACAAAGGTAAAAAATGGCAAAACTGGAGATAAAAGGAAGATGCTTACTATAACGGAGAAGATGAAACTCCTCAACATGCTTACGGATGGGAGAAAATATGTGGATGTAGGTTGCCATTACGGCATCAGTGAATCTACCATTCCTTTATACTAAGAAGGACGAAAGAAATATAAGGACGACGTCAAATGTAACTTTTAACAAGACAGCACAGAGGATGGTAACTTCCAGCAATAAAGCTAACAGCAAAAAGGGTGGTAACTTCCAGCAATCAGGCTAGCTTAAGGATGGAGTCTGCATTAACCTTTTGGATCAGTGATACCTATATCATATGCGAGAAGCAGAAGGCCAGAAAGATCTAGGGCAGTTTATGGAGGGCAGTAAAGACGACCCAGAACCAGGACCCTTTAAATCCAGTGTCAGCAACTGCCAAACAGTATGTTCTTCACGCACAAAAAAAAAAAAAAAAAAAAAAAGACAGAAGTTATTACGCTGGACTAGCACAACAATTACAAAAATATTGGACCACATAAAGTGCCTACTGATGTGGTACTTTCAGAAGGGCAGTAATGCTCCTCTCTGCTGGACAGTAGATTTAGATGATGATCTACATTGTTCAGAACGGCACAACTAACTGTCAACATTATCACTCATGTTTTAGTACATATTTTCGTAGGTGAGCGTTCTGATGTTAATATTTTCGTAAATATGTAAGTATGTGTCTACAGTAAAATGTCTTGGTTTAAAAATTGTTCAAGAGTGTAGAAAAGGTTTATAAGATTGTAGGCAGAATCTATCAAAGCTTAAATGTTTAAAAATATTTTTTAGAAAATATAAAAGAATCATAGAAATAATGAAAAAAATATACCGCAGTCTGTAAAGCAATCTTGCTTGTTTCATCTACTGCAAGGTGGGTGGAATGTAATACTCACGAAAGCCAAATGGAATTACTGTATTTTAAGGGAATTTACTAATGGAATTTACAAAACTTAGCCAAGTCCAGTGCTGCTATTCACAACATTTGTATAAGCTTTTCTTTCAACATTTCACTTCTACCCTAAGATTGTCTCGGGGAGATGACACATTGCAATTGCAAAACATTTTCCGCCAGTCTTATTTGTCCTTTTTTGTAATACCAATTTCATATTTAGAATTATTCAGCTTTGTATTACTTCCTTGCAAGATGGCCTCACTACCTCCTGTCTACACTTAATTAAGTCAGTCAGTATTCCTTAGAGCCTAAAGACAGAGCCAGTGTTCATCTACGAGTATGCCTGCATTTTAACACCTATCAAGAAGGCTCCTTTCACATTTAGGCAATGGAAATCACTAAGCTAAGAATATCTAGATTTAGCAGCCCCTTACCTCATCTATGCTGTTTTGAAAATCTTGCCCCGTTCCTTTTCCCATAATCACATCATCTTTATTCTTTCAAGAGGCTGCTCTTCTCCTCCACTCGGGCTTAATATCTACTCAAAGTTTCCTTCATTTTTTACCTTTTTGTTGTTCTGCATTGAGTCTAGTTTAAGTAATGGGACTAAGTTGCTTGCATCATTAGCCTTTGCATAAAGAAAGCTCAGCATGAGACAAAATTAAGACTATATGGTCTCTTTTAATTTTGTTGTTTAGTGGGAATGCCTTGTAATGATTGTTATTAGCTATTAAAAAGAAAAAAAAATGATATATCAATCAACTTAAACTTTCTAAGGCTCAAATATTTTCCAATGGTTTTTTCTGGTCTAATAGTTGAATATTCAACGAGAATTTCACAACTTGATTAGCCACTACAAGATAAATCCTTTTGAACAGTTTACATCAAACCTGGAGGGGGAGAGCAAAAAAAAAATATTGCATTGCATTAATGATATTTTCATTATAAGAAATTTCTTTTGCCCGAAATTCTTTAAACCTTTACTGAGTTAGGTTTAAATGGAATATGGGATTGTGTTTCAGTAACTGTCTCAAAAGGTAACTATGGATAAAAGTATAAGAATAGGTGTATTAAAGTTTTTGCGAAAACAATGAAGTTAAGAGTTATTTTGGGAAAATTATTTTCATGAACTTTCGTTAGGCACAATTGCGCCGGCTAGACTGGTATAACAAAAAAACTAATTCAAAACTATTTCATTTCTGCCATAATTCTAAAACATTACCTTGTTTTTTAATGAAATTTCCTTCAAACTTATTATCATGGTATAGAATATGATGCTATCTTTGTTACTAACACTTGTTAATTCCTTTTAAAATACTATTTTTATAGTTTATTGATTCAAATGGTATCTTTTACCATTTTATTCACTTCAAATGTTTAAAGTTAGGCGTAAGAGGTTCGTTCACTTATGTGAAATATCTAAACTTTGTTACAACCTTTCGAATATTCATTTATAAATTTTCTCAACAACGAGGAAAATAAAGACTCCAACCACCAAGTAAAAAAATCAATAATCATTATCAGTAACATTAAGCTTTTAACCTGGAAAGATAGTTACATGGACGAAACCTATATAAATTAATTGTAAATATGTAGGTTAACATTTATCACATAATCTGGTACCAGCGTAATGTAAGATGTGTGCTGTGCCAGCAAGCAGCTAGACTGTAACTGAGAGGCAAGGTGAATGCAACTAAACTTCATTAAACAATCATCGAGTTTATATACAGTGACTTGTGAGCAAGAATGTCACAAAAATTCAAACATGTGAAAATATGAGCTAGCATTAAACATGGGTTGGTCTATTAACAGTGCAGGGAAGAGCAAGTGACAAGATAAAAAATCAAAACCGTTACAGTGTACGAACGTGTATGAAGCACATGGGTACATGGCTCTCACCCTATAAATTACATAAATGTGAAATAGGGCGCCCATCTGGTAGGAGATATACAAGTTTTAGGCAATCGACGGAGACCCAATCTTCTTTGCCATGCATGCTAAATAAGAATGCTTTCTGCGTATATGGCTGCATTAGCGGTGGCTTGCTAGTGTCGTTGCACAAAAAAACGTTCGTTGCCGAGTGTAAATCTGCCGGTATGTGTTGCTTCGCTGGGGACTTGTAAGTCTAGCGGCAAGGAATATATTTTCCTACAACGTAACGTAGTCTCTGGAGGTTGTCGATAGAAAAAAATCGGCAGGGATGGCCAACAGGTCACCATATACAATTTTAGCTGCCGAGACATCCAGAGCGTCTTTAGGAATTGTTCTTAATCCTAGAAGGACCCAGGAAAGGGAAGTAAACCAGTTGAAGTTATTGCAGTGGGACATCAAAACTGCTCTGAGGGTGTGATGAAAACGTTCGTTCAACCATTCCGTTGGCAGCAGGGTTGCAGGCAGTTGTCTGGTGTAGGGTGATTCCTTGGAGATTCGGTAATAATGTCCACAAATGAGAGGTTAAAGTGGTATCCCTGTAAAAAATAAGATGTTCAGAGATAACGAATCTCACTATCCACCCTGAGAGTAAGACATAAGTACATGAGGCAGATGTTGCTGTTTCCATGAGAATGGCTTCAGGCCAACAAGTGGAGCGCTTAATTATGGTAAACAGGTAATGATGTCCTTGTCATGTGGGTAGGGGGCCTGCTACATCAATGTAAATGTGGGCAAAGTGATGCTGAGATTGAGGAAAGGTACCTACTTCTGAATCCATGTGTCGATGTACATGTGAGGTTTGGCATGCAATACAGGTGTGGACCTAGTCCTTTGCATCCTTACCTTAGTAATGCCATGCCATATGAACTTTGTCTTCAGTAGCTCTGCAGTAGAATAGTGAGAGGGATGTGAAAGGCCATGAATGAATGTAAACTTCTGTCGGTGCATGGGAGCAGGTACCCATGGTCTTGGTCTAAAAGTACTGACGTCACAGGGGGGCATCTTCCCAACAGAGGAATGTGCAGGATGTCCTTGGTACTATGGATCTTTTAGTTGGGCTTCTGATAATGCACTGTAATCAAATCCCAGGTAAATTGCAGCCAATGTGTTTCTTGACAGGGCATCGGCAACGGGATTCATTTTCCCAGGGGTGTGTTGACAGTGCAGTTTTATTCAGCCATGGCAGAGAAATATTGGCGTTGACAAGCGGACCAGGCATCAGACTGTCGAGTGAAGGCGTGCACCAGAGGCATGTGGTCCATGAGAATGATGAAGGGCGTACCTTCTAAGAAGTGGTAAAGTGACGGACAGCCAAGTGCAGTGCCAGCAATTCGCGGTCGAAGGTAGAGTAGCCAGATTCCGCCTTGGACAGTTTTCTTCTGAAGAAGACCTAAGGACGGGACAAGCCATTGACCACCTGCACGAGTACTGCCCCAATAGCAACGTTGCTGCCATCAGTGGCATGGGAAAAGTGAGAACATCAGTGGTTGATAGGGTATTCTTTGCATTTCATAAGGCTGCTTCTTGAAAGGGATCCCATTTCGGGTTTTTTGGCTTACCCTTGAGGGAAGCGTAGAGTGAGGCGAGAGTGGCGGCGATTCCTGGCAAGAAAAAGGTAATAATAGTTGATCATGCCCAAGAATTCTTGTAGTGCTTTGACGGTCCAGGACGTGGGGGAAGTTATGAATGGCTGATACCTTATTAGGGAGGGGGAGGACTCCTTCAGGAGTGATGCGGTGACCTAAGAACGATACTTCATCAGTGCCAAAGGTACACTTGTCGTACCGGACTACAAGGCCATTCTGTCGTAGGCGGTCAAGCATGATGCATAGGTGACGGAGGTGCTCCTCATTGGAGGAAAAAAACACAAGTATGTTGTCCATGTAACATACACAGAAGGGGAGGTCCCCTAAGATGCCATCCTTGAGGCGTTGAAAAGTGGCCCCAGCATTACGAAGGCCAAAACAGCAGTAATTGAAGGTGTATGTACCGAAGGGAGTGGTGATGGCAGTCTTAGGGATGTCTTCTGGATTCACGGGTCCGTGATAACACCCCTTCAGGAGGTCAAGCGTGAAGAAAACATTTGCTTTGTGCAGGTGAAAGGGGGTAATGATTGGGTTCTGTCTGCATGTTCAAACGCCTGTAAGATATTTTAATAGGTCTTTAAATCTCATATCATTTATTCATTTCCTTATTTCCTTTACTCAGTGGGCAATTTTTCTCTGCTGGAGCCCTTGACATTATAGCATCATGCTTTTCCAGCTAGGGGTGTGGTTTAGCTAATAATAATAATAATAATAATAATAATAATAATAATAATAATAATAATCCCCACACAGACGTAGCGAGCCATCTTTCTTCAGTACGATGTGTAAGGTTGACGACAATGGCATGGAGGCCTTACTCCGCTGAACGTATGAAACGATCCGGTGCCCGACGCCTGAATGTGGGGAACACTAGGGGTCCTATCGTCTTGATATGGTGATAAATACCATGTTTGATGGGAACCATGGGCATTTATCGAAGTTCTGGACAGAAGACTTCTGGGTACGATGTGAGGAGGTGGGCATAGGCATCTGTGGGGGCGCTGATGTGGAAAGCGAGGTTGGAGTGGGCGGGTTGAACAGGTGTGAACAAATAAGAGTCAGTGTTGACTAGCTGTCGTTAAGCGGTATCAACCAGGACGTGGTTATATGATTGGCAATGTGATGTCAACAATCAGAAACTTCCAGTGATATTTGACGCTTCCAAACTATAATGTGAGGTTCTTGTAACCGTAGGTAGGTATCGCAAGTCCGTTGGCAGCTACCAGCCGTACGTCGGCATATTTATACAGTCTGCGTTGTGTCCTAGAAAGTGACCTTGGCAGAAGAGAATGGCGAGCACCCATGTCTACCAAAAATTGCACGCCCGTACCTGCATCATGTAAAAAGTAAACATTACTGATAGGGGAGTCCACCGCCAAAAGAGATGAACTACTTACACGTTTCTTGGCCAATAACAGATGCTCAAACATTTCTCCATAGCAGCCCCGAATCTGGAGTGGTAGTAGCATAACTGCGGCCGATGGGCATCAGTAAGTGGCTGTAGAGGTCGTTGGTTGAGGTGTGCGCGATTGGTGGGTGATGGGCGATTTTGTCGCTGCTCCAGCACATCAAGGGGTGGCCATCTGTGTCCTACTGCATTCACATCAGCTTCGGTCAATGTTGAATAGTTGTCCTCTTCGTCAAGAGTGGAGGCATTGATTGAGGTCTTGAAGGTGAAGGGGCTGTATATAAGGGTGTTGACTTTGGTTATCAGGTTCTTCATGGGCAAAATACCGACATCGGACATGGGAACGTGTACAGGTTTGGGTAAGCGTCGTACCTGAAGGGCACAAAGTAGGTTTACCTAACGAGGAGAACCGTCTACTGCAGATTGCAGGCGAGCAATACTGGTCATTTCCCTGAGGGCGAGTGATGCATTTTGGTCCCCCTGCGGATCTTGAGTGCTGAAAAAGTTTGGCTATACGGGCGGTTGGTGATGGCGAGTATTACTCCAGGAGGCATGTTTAGAGGTGGTTGTAGGCTATGAGGGTGTCCCCTTGCTTGCAAAATCAATCAGATATTTCGGGGAAAGTTGAAATAATTGAATATAAAATTTAGGCCTTAACCCAGGCACTGAGGCATCAAAGGCCACTCAGCGCTATATAATGCAAATTAATCAAATCATACCCATACTCTCACATTTGGTATCATTTCACCTTGTAAAACGAATCCCACAACCTTCACACAATAACATCTAAAAGGGAGGGATTAAAAGAATCAAACAAATCAATTAATAAAGTTAATCAAAGCTCATGATATAAATCAATACTCTGTATAATCTTTTCCAAGTTCAGGTATTACAATTTTCCCCCAGTATATCTCTTAAAGATTTGTCCTGGAGTAAATCTGTCCTCCTCTGAAGATTAAAATATGGTTAAGATCTATTATCACTTGACAGATATTACAAAGAGGGGCTTGTCTCCCTTCCCTAATCTTCATTAAATATTTGTAGGTTACATTTTTGTGGCCAATATGCAGTCTACTTGAAATGATATTATCCCTCCTACGTGTAGAATTACACGATGACCATTTATCCAAAGAAGAGCTGATTTATTTCCATTTTGTAGTGGTGGTCACTTGATACCATCGAGCCTGCCACTTATTCTTACTGTGAAAATGTAAGAGACCCTACAGAAGTGAACACTGATATTCTTCCTAAGCTGCAGAAGTACTAACCAGCCCTGCACCTCTTGTACTAGATGATAGCCTGCCATAATTTGTTTAATTGAGAGTAAAACGCTATTGGAATCCGTAAAAATTGTATAAAAAATACTTTGATTACCAGCATCGTCGAGGATCGCCACAAGAACATAGTCTGCATGGTGTTAGACTGAGTTATGCCCTTAATGTGAAACTGGACTTCAGCACGCTGGAACACTTCACTTCTCCACCGGTGAAGTGTGGCACCTTCATTGAGGCGGTGTGTGCCAATGAGGCATGCTCAGTGGGCGGCATCTTCAAACAGTAGAAACAGCAGTGAGGGGCAGGCGGGAGGGAGCTGACACTCCGTTGGTCACCAATGTGCAAGCAAGCAGTTAAATTGTAACTGAGCGGCGAGGTAAATGCAACTAGGCTTTAGTAAACATTCATCGAGTATATATATAGCAACTTGCAAGCAAGGATGTCACAGAAATTCAAATATGATAAAACATGAGCTAGCATAACAACACGAGTTAATATATTAACAGTGCAGGAAAGAACGAGTGATAGGGTGACAAATCAAAACCGTTAGTGTACAAGCGTGTATGAAACACGTGCAGTATACTGTAGTGCCATGCACAAAAATTTCATTCTCCAGTAACTGCACAAAAGCATTCTTAATAACTAATAAATGTTTAATGAATATATCGGGGCTATAGAATTTTTTATATAATTTCTTACATCTTCACCAGAGAGAGAGAGAGAGAGAGAGAGAGAGAGAGAGAGAGAGAGAGAGAGAGAGAGAGAGAGAGAGAGAGAGAGTTTTCCACTGCATATGTGGCCTTTTCTAGTTATACCCTATTAGCGGAAAGGGTCGCCTTCATTATAACAAGACCATAAAATGCGCGTGGACGATAGCGAAACTTTAGTATCCAATACGATGACAAGATGGTCAGTAGCTAGTGATACTGAAAACCAATAATCAGTTGTAGAGATGAAAATGACTTCTCAACAGACAAGACCTACCAAATTCTCCCCCATAACAGTGGTTATAAATACGTCGATGGAGGTCGTTAGTAAATGGCTAAGAGGCAGCTTTGAGGTGAGTGATGGATCTGAGGTGCTGTATGTTCATGTATCATACGCGTTGTGATAGACAGGAGGACAGAATCTTTGAAGCGTAGCGACTTGTGTCACGCCAAGAAAAAGAAAATTCGCAAAATGATCACGCCTTAAAAAAGGAGGAAACATTAACGTGTTCAAAGCTAAACTGTTTACACAATGTTTATCTTTCTATTGTCAACGGCTAATATTTATTTTCGAGGTATTTTTCTGTCACTGATGATATTGTTCAAAAGCAATGTAACACCATCCTTTAGAGATGGCATTTCAGTGATAAATAACCAAACACTTCATTAAAACGAAGAATATGATAAGTCGAGTGGAAATAGTTTAATACATATACTTTCGCATATGCCAGTGTTTAAAAACGTTCCCCGTTATTACTAATAAAATTCTCAGTTATTCAATCTAGAAAGTTAGAAAAAAAGATTTATCAAATTAATAATCTTACTTAAGTGGAATTATGGGAATCAACATTATAAAATACGTTATTTACAAAACACAAGCAGTCAGCATTAACGTCCTATCATCATTTACACACGAAATTCAACAGCCGACAGAAGAAATAAGTCAATAACCATTTTACCTTTTCTACAAAAGAAACGTTTTAGTTTAAATATTGCTCATAAGAAAACATTTTCAATTCCAGAATCTAATTATCTTATATCTAAACACCTTCGCATATCAGGGATTTAATTACGACATTAAATCACTGTTATTATGAAATCATTGCCTAAAGTGATCTGTCCAACTAGTCATGTGATAGAGGATCACTAGAAAACTATGAAAAGTTATATAATTAAGAGCAAAAAATGCTTTCTAAATGGTGAAAGCAACTTGAAAAAAAGAACTAATTGAACAAGGTCGTGAAAATGGGCTTTGTTAACATCAAAATAGAAATACCGAGGCCATAAAGAAAATAAAATATCTAAAATCAATGAATGATGATTTTTCTACAACTGAAGAGCTAGATTAATGTTACAAAGACGAAAAAGAATGAAATTGTTCAGGGATGACATCAATGGTTTTGGGAAAACATATAATTTTTCGTCCTAATGACGGTATTGTTAAAACGTTTAAAAAAAATCTCACGAACAAAAATTTTTTAGAATAAATTAACATGAGATCTTATAACCACAGAAACCTTTGTCGTTGCAATTATTTGGTCTATCCAGCAATACATTTGGTGTTAGGTCACAGGCAATTTCACTATCACTTAGTTTTTCCTCGATTCTTCTTTTGAATTTCAGCTAGATGGAGACATTCTGGTGGTCATTTCATTGAATTCGACCAAATTGAAAAACCCAGGGTTAGAATGAAAATTAAGAGGGAGGTCGAACAAACGCAAGGCAATCGAAGATCTTTATATGAGGTCAATTATTTGGCGAATTGCATTTCTGTTTAACTGTTTGAATTAATCGATAACCTATTGCACTGTGGATTAGTCATGACAACCCAACATCGTTTCGTAACCGACGCTTTGGCTATTGCATAAAATAACTAACCTAACTTGACCTATCCTAAGTTAATATAGCAAACAAAATACCCCCTTTTCATTATTCCAGCTTCTCTACGACTAGTAATTTTTCAAAATATATTAACTGCAAGCACATCGGTATACTGATGATAACAAGCAACGTGAAATATCCACCATACCATACCTGGTACTCGAAGTTACCTGCCTATAACATGCCAAAAAAAAAAAAAAAAAAAAAAAAAAAAAAAAAAAATTAACGAACGAAAAATTCTTTGAACAATGCATAAAATGAACATCTCAAAAATATATCAATCAATTAAAGGAATATTAATTTATTTACTATAACCATACACAAAAAAATACTAAAGGAATTTCCAAAAAGAATATAGATTTTTTGTTTGCTCAGAAGGGCAATTTGAAAATTAGAATTACACATTTAATAATGACGCAAAAACTAAAGCCAAAGGTCAAGTAATCCTGAGAACAGATCTTTAACTTCTCCAGAGAATAAAAGATCTCTAGGTTTTTCTTTACACCATGGCCATAACTTACATCTTCGGGACATGATAATGACAGCGCAATCCCTGTGCATTTTTCTCTTCTTTGCAAGTGACTGCAGACTTCTTTCAAGGACTTTAACGGAACTGGGAAACACTGAGGCATTGAAACCTAATATACAATAATATACAGTAATATTCTGGGATGCTTACCTTGATCATACTCAAATATTATGTACACATACTTGAGCACCACAATCATGTGAGTTTACATGGTTCCGATTTCAATGTGTGCAACGGTAGTATTTTAAATAATTGACGTATTTTAAACATATGCTCCCATTAGCAGACTTTTTTACCTATAGTTTAGTTTCCTTTGCATTCCCTTCCTTGCTTAGCAATTCTTCCTTGCAATGTCTTCTCACATCCTTTCCTGTGTGTATCCGAGTGCAAGAATTTGAACAATTAACATAATCGTGCTCGTACCCAGGCCATGGATAATCGGTAAACAGTGGGAGTTTCTAGGCATCGTGTGCCGGACTCATTCGAGCGTGAATTTGGCGTTCTTTTAATTACAATGAAAAGTCGTCCAAAGGCATAATTCAGAAGCTACAAATATCGCCCAGCAGACTGCTTAATTGACAACGTAGATTGGATCTTGGAACTTTCGAATGAATGCTGCAAAAATACAAGCTAATCATTTCATCCGTCCTCGTCCGATCCCCGACCATTGTACTGTGGCTTCGTCTGCAGTCTCAGACAACGGACAGGTTAAAGGAGAGGTCGGGGAGGGGCACCGTCAGGTTCCAGGAAGATAGGTGGAGCTTCAAAAGTGCATTCCCCAATGGAAGAAGAATTATACTCTACGTACTGATTGATAAATGATTGATAAATATTCTGCATGAAGACAAAAATCTTCGAGATTGTAGGTTGAGAATGTTGACTTATCTAAATGTGAAATATGTCGATTATGAAAAACAATCACTGGGGAAACATTCTATACATAGTTCTCACATAAAATTACCGAGACCCCTCTGTCGAATGCCAAAGGAATAATTGTCATTGCATGTACGAAATTTAGGCCATATGGACCGCCGCTAGGTCTGCTAATTGTTATTGTGTAAAGAATTACCATTTCAGTAGAGCTCGTTGAATTAGACTAAAGAATTGTTAATATCAGTACAATATTTCAAAAGAAAACGTCAGCCATTACCAATACTTTATGAATAGCTAATAAAGACTTCACCCGTAAGCTACCAGTCATTATAATCCGTTCCCACGGAGGTTGCAGTGCACTACCACTTTTTACCTGCATTGCATTACACGGCATTATTTTTGTAGATCAATTAATTGTTGCAATATCAACCCTTTACCAGATGAAATAACATGAGTGCAGAGAATAGGAGAAAACGGTTACTCTCTTTCAAAAGGACATTTGGATTCGTCATGACATAACTTTAGCCTCAGAGCTATCTTCGATTTCCTCTTTCCACAAACAGTGAAAACAGTAAATTTCATTTCTAGCTTTATAGCACACACACACACACACAAAAAAAACCTAATGTACTTCTGGTGTTCTGTGTCATGTTACAAATATCACTTATGTATAAGTCACAAGTGAATCTTGAGACGGTTTAGAGTAGCTTCAGAATAGGGACACAACGTTCTCTTTTTTAATTGGGTGAGGATCCACAACATATAAAACCTTCTGGGGATATAAACCAAAACAACATTTCCTGTTACAATCCTTTCTTCTCTACTATGTTCTACCACTTCATCCTGATTTGATATTTGTATTGTGTTCTCTCTCTATTCTAAAAGCAACCTCCCACTGTTCTATTTTAAGCTAGTAACCTAAAGAGTTGCTGAAATATAATGAAAGAAAACTTCATTATAAAATACACTGCAGGGTCAACACCTTTTAATTACACTGCAGGGTCTACACCTATTAATAAGTGCTAATCATTGACCCTCGTTTTAGAAACCAAATATCCAACAAAGGCCCTTACTCACTAATACAGTAATTCTGTGTGTGAGTGTGTGTGCATTTGAGGGCAATGTCATGCGAAAAAATACCTTTCTTCCAGTCCCGATCTCTACAACATAATATAAACCTTCAGTAGACCACACAAACGAAAGGCGTGCAGGGGCCAAGATAAAACCTAAGGCATCAACCATTAATTGGAGAGTTGAAAAACAAAAACTGAACATGAATCGCTTCAGTAAGCGGATGAATAATTGACTTGTCCATATTTCAGACAACGGAAGGAAAGACATACAAAAAAAAGCAGATTCGGAATGGAAGTAAACCAGGATAAAGAAAACTTGTTCCCTGACTGCAACGCATTGCAATGGATGAAGCCGCACGGATGAGACAAGACCGTCGGACCGTGACGGACCTCGGGAGAACAACGGAATAGTTAAGTACGAGAGAGAGAGAGAGAGAGAGAGAGAGAGAGAGAGAGAGAGAGAGAGAGAGAGAGAGAACCGCATATACACACGCACTCACGCATGCTTGATCTCGACCACCTGCTCAAAAACAAGTCTATTCACTTCAACACAATCATGAGCACTCAGGCAATGGATGGGTAAAGATCTCTCTCTCTCTCTCTCTCTCTCTCTCTCTCTCTCTCTCTCTCTCTCTCTCTCTCTCTCTCTCTCTCTCTCTCTCTCTCTCATACATGTAATTTAAACAAGAAAAGTATATGAAGAGTAGAATAACACAGAGGAGTAAACCATGAAGAAAAAGTAAAATGAATGACTGAAACTTCCACAGAGAGCTTGCCAACCAGAGGGAGGCGCGAGCACGCCCTCTGGAGTATTTATGAAGGGAGCGCATGTAGGAGTTGAAGTGCTTTTCGAGAGTCTTACAAGACGCACGAGTCGTGAGGGATGGGAGACATCGAGTGCCTTGTTCAGGGGAATCTTTGTATAAAGTAATAACAATGGCACCGCCCTAAAAAGGATAAATATTATTGTTCAAACTTGTTTTCGCCACCACTTTTTTGTATTGGGTCATATTTTTTCCTTGGTTGAGCTACATAGTTCTTCTTTCCTTATATCTTTTCTTCCTTAGTTGTCCTAGTATCACAGAGGTTCTCTCTCTCTCTCTCTCTCTCTCTCTCTCTCTCTCTCTCTCTCTCTCTCTCTCTCTCTCTCTCTCTCTCTCTTTCTCTCTCTCTCTCTCTATATATATATATATATATATATATATATATATATATATATATATATATATAAAGATATATAAAGATATATATATATATATATATATATATATATATATATATATATATATATATATATATATATATATATACACACATATATATTGTCAGTGACACAACCATGGAGAACGTAGCGTTTAAAATAGTAATATTTTTTTTTTCATTGTATTTCCTTCCTTAACATTTGCCACCGCTGCAACTTTACATCATGTTTACAAACAGCTTTCGTAATCAGAAACTTGCTTATTTTGTGATTAAAGACCTCGCTGTCATTTCATTCAAGAGCAATTTAAAACTCCTCTTAAATCGTTACAAGTGGTCTTCATTAACAACCTGAATATATATTAAATTATGGGCACACATTCAAATGAATCAAAACAAGATCTCCATGGAATACATCGTTAAAATGTAAAAATAGGTAAGATCTAGCAAAGAGCAGTTCAGAGAATGTGATAAAAACAACTAACCCATAAACTATACACGTATAATATTAGGAGTAGTTTAATAAAATAGATCATCTAGTTTAACTAACGCTCTACAATATTTATAACAGTCTCATACTAGACAGTTTGATCATTTTGCTGCACAAGAAAAGAATCCCAGGCATTTAGGTTCCTGGTTCCGTAGAAAAACGATATCTTTGATGTTTTGAAAACAAGTATGTCAGAGTACCGTAATCTCGAAATACAATCACTGAAAGAAGTGGAGGCTCTCAATTGATGGTGAATAGCTTCCGATGATGATCTAAAGCATAATTATTAATGTCAGCATAAAGAAAATGACAAATTGGAGCAATTTCACCTGTTAGGCAAAAGTTTCAGACGCTACAATATTCCCACAAAGACAGAACATGAGCTCTGAAGCATCAAGCGGTGATACCATCATCACCTCAATGGAATAAGGAAGCCATACTAACAATGCTTAGTGTTCTGACTAGAATAATGAATAGAAGGTGCAAAACAATCACCATAATGTGTAACTCGTGCAGACCAAATCATGGAGTGGCAGCACAATGCAGCAGCATATAAATGATAATCCCTTCTCTAGCACGGACTGTACACGAATAAGGTACCAGAATACGGTAATACCTTAAGGAACGCCAGATATGATGATCATGGACCAGTCTTAATAAAACACTGGCAGTCCTGTCGGTCGTATTAATGAAATTCTTATCCCCACCCTATACCTAGTGTGATATACATGTATAATATATGTATGTATGTATGTATGTATGTATGTATGTATGTATGTATGTATGTATATACAGTTTAAGTTTTGAGGTTAATAAATAATTCCCACAATTATAAGTTTCCCGCAAGCGTACTGGCAGTCAAGATATAATAAACATGACTAAAGTTGCATATGAAAGGACTTGAATGTGATTTTCTTAACACTTAAGGAAGCGATAAAATATTCCATTGGTATTTAATTCTTATATCAGCATTCATAAAAAAAAATAAAAAAAAAATCAGTTATATCATTATTCTTCTCTCAGAAAAAAAAATATATTTATAAAGAAAAAAATAACATAAAACACGCCCACTTGAAGATAAAGGTCATTGACATTTTTTTACGTATGATAATGAAAAATTCCATCTAAATCCTTCCCATCCCGCCATAGTTGTCTAGGGTCTTTACAGTGTTTCCTAATTTGGCGAGAAGAGGTTCAGAATGACAGGCATCATAAAAAAGAACGCCAACAGGTAGATCTTATCTACAAGCTCCATGAAGGAGTTCTGCTTTATTTTTAAGACTGTCAACAGTTTCCTACCATTACCCATTTAGGGAGGGCGGGATAGTAAAAACATGGCATCCAAAATGTGGGAGTTTATCTTAGTCCACCAAATGTAAGGTCGAGCTCTTTCTTTCAATTTGATTAACATTATCTTTCATTACTTTTTTAATTTGATAAACAATTTCTTATTACTTTTTTAATACTAATCTGAAAAGACCGATTGCTTTGCAGCATCATATTGTTGTTGTTTTTTTTTTTAAAACATCATTATCAATTTCCTTATACGTCAGTTAATGTTTTTTTTTTTCTTCAAACATTTAAAACAGCCATTTTTCAAGATAAAAATCCTTATGTGTTATAGATTAGTTGTACTTGAGTGACCGAAAACAACTGTGGATCTAGAATTTTGCTGGTTCTGAAAGAACAATAAAGTTAATATGAATTATGATTAATTTGAATATCAATACTTAGTTTAAAAGATCCCTTATCAATTATTGGTGCATTGCAATAATAATGTTTACACTAATAATATTCATAATACTAATTAGTAAGCTAAAATAACAATTACTTAAAAAGTAATGATTCAGTAGTTGTCACCTTCTATTCTGACCATTTCCGAGAGGATGATATTCTCCCAAACTTAAATGAGCATTATAGACCGCAGTACCTCAAAGCCAGAGATTATGAGGAAATAAGAAAAGGACAAACTTCCGCGAAAAATCATGAATCTGACTGGTCATGTGGAGCTAATGGTTGACGAAATTTAAATGAAAAGAGAGTATAATTTGGATGTGTCAGACAAAAAGGACAAAAGTTACCACGGTAGTTTTTCAGGAATCGAGTCCCTGTCAGATCTGTGGACGTTATTCAGGATGATTTGGATGGTCCCTCAGCTGGTTGATGAATAAACTGTGCATATTTAGAGATGCTATGTTTTCACAAGGTATATAGATTGTGTTTTGTTATAGATTTGAGATAAACACTAATATATTATTTATTCACTTTCGCAATTCATTAATATTAAGGTACTTTTTGTAAACGAGTAAATCTTAGTAACGAGCAAAATAATTTTTAATACTGATAATTATCATTATTCCAGGTTTTATACATGGACTGACTGAGTTTGAAAGTTCTCTAAATTTAAATACATATACATATACATACACACACACACACACATATATATATATATATATATATATATATATATATATATATATATATATATATATATATATATATATATATATATATATATATATATACATAATCATGGATGTAGCAAAACAACATTAGTAGCTTCAATATAGAATGATCATCAGTATAAAGTTGGCCCCATCTGTTTTGATTTATCTTGCGTTGATCATCAATCCCTCATTCTACAATACAGTATATCTCCTAATATCTTTATTTAATCTTGGTCCCATAAATCCTAAATAAAATAATAACTTTATTCACAAAAAAAAAAAAAAAAAAAAAAATATCGTTGTAGCAAAATTAAAACGTATGATTTTCAAGTAACAAAAAAAATAAGGGCGAGAAAATATAAAAGCCTGCCTTCTCCCAGAGAGAGAGAGAGAGAGAGAGAGAGAGAGAGAGAGAGAGAGAGAGAGAGAGAGAGCATTGGTGAAAAAGACCCTCAGACTGGTTATGTGATCTGAATTAAATCACTTTTATTGAAGGGTCTCAGCAGCACGATGTCGACGAATACCGATTCGTTTCTATTTTGCACGCACTCTTCAAAGTGTTTTAAAATAGCTATAATAAAATCAAAATAAATTACAATTTGATTGCAAAGTGTGTAAAGTTGGACATTTTTCATAAATGTGGAAATACCTTTTTCTTTCTTTTCTCCGAAGTTACCATCTTTTGTTTGTATCCTGACAAAAGTGTCTACCAGGTACCTCTTGAACACAACTGGGCTTTCTGTTTCCATTTAGACATGGGCCAAGATTTTTAGGTTTAGTTTTAGGATATAATGAGTGAGGCCATAACACGGAGGTGGGCTGGGAGAGTCGAGGAATAAAGAGACATAAGATCTCGAGTCATCCCATACAGCCAAATCCAAGTACGCAAGGTCAGACAGGACAAGGTAGGTATAGCAGGTGTCAGGTGATACAGACGTCACGTGCCGTCTTAATCGAGCCGCTTCCAATGTAAGGTGCAAATCTCATCATCTCCCAATAGTCTATGGATTAATCTTCTTCTGTGCCTCCCATAGGATACACGTTGAGAGTATAAATACAAGTAGAGTTTGCGGCAATATGATTAAAGGTGAAATAATTGTCCTTTATATCCTTGGAGGGACAATCTGCGAAGATTGCATGGTTTCGTCGATTTATCATTGGTGAATATGACATTTTTCTATTTTAACAAGAATCATACACATCCTTTTGACAACCTTTCTATTAAACAAAATAAAATACAAAAACACAAATCAATTTAGTAATGATAGGAAAATGGGAGTCATAGCATTAAAACTGACAGTACACTAACTGATCAAAGAAATACAAAGAAATTCTCCTTTAAAGAATAATTTCTTTTTCTTAATTTTTTCCTTTGAATGAATGCATAACAGTTGGCATAAATTGCAATTGAATTGTATATCACGGGAAAGAAATTTTGCTGAAGTTTTGCTGAGTAGAGGTTTGAATATAATGTAATTTATTTTTATGGAATATTTTTTTACAGAAAAGCATTGATAATTTTAGGTTCCTGTCTCTTCAACTCATCGTTTGAGCATTTTTTCATTCTATTACTTTGTTTTCTTGAATGAACTGCAATAAATTGCAATCCTTTGCAATTGAAATCACAGAAAAATTACTATGCTCCATGAAAACTAACTACATAAACCACTCAAAATAAAATATGCCTAAGCCTTAGCCTGACGAGTGAGCGATGGGTACATATTGTGTTTTATAAAGTATAATAATCAATAAATGGCGAGAAGCTATTATTAACCAGTCCGTGAAATATTAGAAGCAAACTTCCATAGAATTTTTCGAAAATTAATATATTGGTATTAAGTACCGGTGACGACCAAAATATGTATAATTGATAATATAAAAATAATGAATTGAAAATCAATAACAAATAACATTAAAAAGAAACTAAATTCACGTAATGAATAATAAGTAGAGGAAAGTTCACCTGACCGTATCGTTTAGCAAGAAAATTAAAACTCATAACTGAGTAATTTCTTTCCAAAGACATTGAGGAGCATGAGTCCAAAATGCTACAGGTACTTAAGAAACGTCAAAATCTTCCTATCATCGTAAAAAACTATGTTAAAAGACAGAGCTAAGAACTTTACTTGTGAACCAGACACAATGCCATCCATTTTACAACTCATTAAACCAAAATCTGATACCACTGATTCTAAGGAAAAGTTGTTAGTCATTTGTCTTGATGAAATGAGTATTAGCGAACAGTGGAGATATGATAAGGGGACAGATGATTTATATAAGCTGTACAAGTACGTGAAGGTTTTCCTACCAAGAAGCTTTGTAGGTCAATGGAAGTAACCTAGTTATTTTCAATTTAATGGCTTGAATATGCTTAATATTTTACTTGATTTGACTGAGAAAGTGGAAACAGTAGATTGTCAAGTAATAGCAATAGTAAATGATTTAGACCTACTAATCTCCGTCCATCAAAAACAATAATAGATCTTGTTGGAACTAATAATTGTCTTTGAAAATCCAAGTGCCATTAGATAACGTTTTTCTTTGCAGACATTCCACACGTGTTTAAATTAAATTTGAAAAGAAAAAATCTTCTGGATTCGAGATTTGTTAACAAAATCTTGACGTAGTCTCTGATGAATGTGTTTGTGAAAAGATGGTGAAAAATAATATGGGTTAGCCAGTAAGTTAAGTGCCAATCCCCTTAAAAGTGGTTGATACGCAACACAGCTTTTGATTAATAGCTTTGCAAGTGCCATTCAATATTTATTGAAGAGGATAGTTCGTTAGTAAAGCTGGAAAGCAATTGCTAAATTCATCTCCTTTGTTAATCACTGGCTTGACGCAATGAATTCATACACACACACACACATATATGTATATATATATATATATATATATATAATATACATATATATAAATATATATATACATATATATATACATACTGATACGCACGAACTCTGTGCACTTGGTATGCATTTTGAACTGTAAACAGCCATATTGGAAAGAATGGTAAACCTTATGTTAACTATGAAAATAAAAAAAAAAATCTTAATCACTCTGTGCGTAGTGTTCCAAGTGGAAATAATTTCGTCATGTAAATGTTTGATGATAATATGGCAATTCGCGAGGTTTGAGGGGTGCCCCACGTGAACAATATAATCAGATTAGTGAAATGGAGATGGATTGGGCATATTTTAAGAAGGGATGATGAGTTATTTCAGTGTGTACCTCACTGGGCAGTAAAGGACGTGGTCGACCAAGAAAAATGTGGCTGATAACAATGTACAAGGAGGTTGGATCTGAGATTTGGGTTGAGGTTAGAGAGATGCCACATGTAAGAGATATATGGCACGAATGTAAGTCCAAAATTAAGAATTGTATTGTGATTCATATTTGGATTAGGTGTCCATTGGACCGAGAGTAAATCACTTACATGATCCCGAACTTGCACTATAAATTTTTTTTATTTTGGTATGGAAACAGTGGTTGATAAAGTCACAGTGGAATTAAATGAAAATTACGAAAACCATGAAAACTTGTATATATCACAAGCAACTAGCAAAGTTATAGAACGGTTCTCATAGTCTATAGTGGGTAAATTGTAAAAAAAAAAAATCAATGAAATAGCTAAGTTTGCATCGTCAAGTAAGTCACTGACTGACTTTATCAGTAGAGTTCATTTATATAAGCCTTCCGATAGCTTATCTTCTCAGTTACTGGTTATGAGGGAAGCGTGTATTTAAAGCTAACATCTGATGCCATTTCTTCTTTTTCTGCAAGAATAACTACACGAGGCCAAGTATGCTCACTAGTGTTGGAAGAAGAAGAATTTGAGGGAAAAGATAAAAATAATAAGTTAGGTTGCTGTATATAGTTGTATTTAATATCTTATCTTAATGCGTGAAACCAATGAACAATAAAAGAAACTATAATATGAAGTGTCTATTCTACATCTTTAATATAACCCTATATTTTCCAGAATAAATACTATCTCTCTCATTTCATATTCATCTCTACCTCAATTAGCTTTTCTTTATAGACATTTCCATAAAACCTCTATAGACCTACTCCTTGAATTATTCTCCCAACAACACTTCCTGATATCCTACTCCTCCTCCGCATCTATCCAATAGGATGGTTACACGCCTGCGCGTGACGTCACTGCGCAGAATAGGCTTATATTGTCACCTCGCCGGCTGAACTTAAATACTTAGATTTCCATACAGCATCTGGGAGTTCAATGGACGGGACAGGATTTCGTCGCCTAAAGCTAAACCTTGCACAGTCACCCATTGTAAGCACTACTGACCATCTGTGGTAGCATTAGTTGTTTGTGGATGTATATGTATGTGTACGTGTATGTGTGTATGTATGTATATATATGTATGTGTGTATATATATATATATATATATATATATATATATATATATATATATATATATATATATATATATATGTAGATAGATAGATAGATAGATAGATAGATAGATAAAAAGTTAAATTATATATATATATATATATATATATATATATATATATATATATATATATATATATATATATATATACATCTATAGTTTTTCGAATTGGTAGCGGCTTCTAGAGTAGATGAAATGGATGGCTCAGCATGGGATTAACAATCCTACCTTGCCTAAAAATTGAAAACAAGAATTGCTAAAGATGAAATATGGGTCATGTAGTCCAGTTAGGGAGGACATTTGTACAGAGAAATAATAGTTAATAGAGGTTGTATAGCAAGACATAAGAAAGGAGCAAAGGTAAGGTAGAAGGCGAATGCATGTCAATTTGCACTGATTGCATTATAATTTACGTCCCACCACCGTAGAATCCTTTTTTTTTTCTTTTCTTTCTTTTTTTTTTTGCAGGTATTTGGGCACAGATGGATGAAAGTTGACGACAAAAACGATGGTCTTGTGATCAATTATTGAAAGACAATTGGCTCAACCAATTAAAGTTGGATGGGTATATTAAAAAAGGGTCTAATTAGTATACAGACGAATGGCCACCAACAATTTATAAGATCCGTCGACTATAAAAACATGCTAAACCGCAGCAACCTGGTTAAACTGAAAATGAACCCCAATGTTGCGCGTCTTGCTTTTCTTGATGATGCACTAGCGCGCGAAGGAGTTTTCTTTTTGTACATATACACATATTGCAAAGATGAAAACATAAAGGTGTTGAAATAAAAATATCCAAGGTAATTCAACACCATCTGCTAGTACATCAAAATGCCATTACTGTATCAGAAGGAACTTCGCAACGCAACATTTAAAAGCCTCTTTATCAGATGTAAAGTTCCTGTTACACTTAACACAGCGCTGTAGAGCATTGCTAAACATTATGCTCTGACATCTGTCGATTGTTCCTCAATAGCAACAGCCAAGGAAAATGGCAACTTCGTTAAAGTGTTCGAGCTCTCACACCATAGAACATTGTCATCGTCTTCAGACAAAGATGTTTACAAGGTGAAATGCGGTCTAGTATTAGCATATCCAGCTAAGGCGATCCACACCGGCATTCCACTCAGACTTGAAAAAAAAAAAAAAAAAAAACTTTAAGAATTTAACTGTAACTAATATAACTTCTAAGTAAACTTTTCTTTAATTCATGAAGAATTTCGACTATATACTGAAAGAATTTTACAAAATTCACAATGACTACATCAATGCAAGGATTCATTATATAAATGGAAGAGATTACTAAACTATCGTGAAACTCTAATTGTATTACCCTAAGAATTTACTATGAAATTACCTTATTCTGATCTTGGTCAAAAGCAGTTCAGTAAACTGTCACCAAAAACCAGTATGAAATTCATCAGTCATGAGAAATAATAGGACCCTTTTCTTTTCAATCGCGACAATATTTATAGAAGCCATGTAAGATCTATAAATCTCACAGACGAATGTGCTAAAACAAATACTCGAATCTACACAACTCTTTGGTGAGATATAACTACCTTGCTTAATACCATTTCTTTACCGGCAGAAATGCTAAACTGAATGCTGGGGTATTGTTCGTTGAATGGCGTTCAAATATCTTTAATTTCATAATAAAATCCTGGAAAGAATTTTTTCTCGGAAATTTTGCATTCTTTTTCACGAGTGCATATAAAAACTAAGAGATGTAGGAAGACAGCTATAAGTGTGTATGTGTGTGTGTGTTTGAGAGAGAGAGAGAGAGAGAGAGAGAGAGAGAGAGAGAGAGAGAGAGAGAGAGAGAAACAATTTCTATATATTTCCATGTTTTACCTGTTGCTAATTGAAAAAAATCTATATTGTATTAAAAGTTTTTCCATTTTCAGACATCCAAACCACATCTGTACTTCCAAATCTCACAATAAGGGCCATGAACGAACTAAATCACAACTATCATAACCTACCCTAAATTACTTTACTTCCTTTGCTTGGAAAAGGACTGGCATAAATATCAACTATATTGTGATATGCAGCATATAATCAGACATATTTTAAAATCTTTAACCTAAACAAGAAAACAACACAAACTTGCCCAATGAAATGGACATAAACATCAAAACAATCTTATTTTGCTTATTTTAAAATGCACAGAAACGACAAAACGGTGAGTACAACATAGCAACTGACAAATACTACTATAACAAAAGAAATAAGTTTACGAGCTTTTCTTGTTAAAAAAAAAATGTAACTTGTAAAAAAAACCGACATTAAGTTACCCGTCAAATCGATAATATGTAAAACTATGATGGAGCCTATAAGGATTATCACAGCTTACATTGTAAGTTGTAAAACATTTCTTATATATCGATGAAAATAAACTAAGTGAAATCACCGAAACAACACAAAACAAGCTGCAATAAGGATATACCCTTTGGAAAACCATGAAGTTACCTCATTGCATACAAATACAAATAAATCTATTGGAGAGAGAGAGAGAGAGAGAGAGAGAGAGAGAGAGAGAGAGAGAGAGAGAGAGAGAGAGAGAGAGAGTGCAACTTCAAATGTCTTCATTAATATGAACCCCTGTATGTCCATTTCTTTACACTATCTCTCAAGGGAACGTCTAGAGGTGATGTTGAAACAACCAGCATACACGGAAAATAACGCCTTCCTAAACTAACGGAATGATGAATGGCTTTGAAACTTTATTCTAAGTGTCAGGTTTGGCACGAGAGGGAGACCTCTTGCCGTCCCCTCTAGAAACATATTACGACATAAGGACGGGATTTAACCAAAAAGCCTCTGAAATATAGGCCTAGGGGATGAGAACCTGGATATTGTAGTCTTAATTAATATTCATATTTTAAAAATTGGACATCTCGCATATCTTGAGACTTCGTGAGTCGAGAGGCGTCATTTGTTTAGGCTCTGTTTACATGCTAAGGTAGATGACAGACCTGGTAAATTATTACGCCTTTAATAATTCATTTTTCTCTGAATGTCCATGAGAGTTAAGTGAAAAACCCTCGTGTATATATTAGTATATATTTTAGTACCGCGCATTAAAACGGTAAACCTCATATAGCTGATTGGAAAATTGCATAGAATATAAATTGGAATAACACCGAAGATCAATGGGCCAAATTAACAAAACATGGAGAAATTAACAGTAAGGGAAAAGGGCAATTTCATTGCAATTTTATACATCTCTAACGAAATGTTCTACTTAATTTCATTTAATTTCTACCATAGTGCTAACTTGAATTCAACTGATTTCTCAGGAATTAAGTCTGGTTTCTCTTGTGAACATATACTAAGAATTCTTCCCTCTTCTTCTTTAACAACATGGCATATGCTATTGACTGCATCTTTCCAAGAACAATGCATTCTTAGATTATAAAAATAATCAGTTATACAACTCAAAGTCTTCTCAAGGAAGAAAATTGATAGAGCACGAAACATTTTCATATAAATAATAAACATTTCAAAAGTACTGTACACTGAAGCCTCTCTTAGAATTCAATGACCGACGGTGTATATAAAAATATAAATGAAACTTAAAATAAACACATGTAAAAAGTAAAAAAAAAAGAAGACATCACTGGTGGTCCTGCATTACAGTTGAATACACAAGTTACAACAATTCTGAATGGAAATACCTTAGAATGAAAAAGAAAGACAGAAACAACAAAATCAATCTATCTTTATTTGAAAGATAAATTAATAATTTATTAAATAATGATAGTTAGATAGTTAGATAGTATGAAGTGCACCTTTCCAAGTTATGCTATGCTTTAGTATATGTCTGTATGTTTTCTGTTTTTAAGTTTACATGAGTGTACGCATGCCAATGCTCGTTTCCTTTTACATTTACTGTATAAATGTAATTGTGTATTTCGAGCATTATTATTATTATTATTATTATTATTATTATTATTATTATTATTATTACTTGCTAAACTACAACCCTAGTTGAAAAGGTAGGATGCTATAAGCCCAGGGACTCCAACAAGGAAAATAGCCCAGTGAGGAAAGGAAATAAGAACAAATACAATATTTTAAGAAGTAACGACACTGGAATAAATATTTCCTATATAAACTATAAAAAATTTAACAAAACAAAAGGAAAATAAATTAGATAGAATAGTGTCTCCGAGTGTACTCTCAACAAAGAGAACTCTAATCTAAAAGACAGTGGTAGACCATGGTACAGAGGCTATGGCACTACCCAAATCTAGTGAACAATGGTATGATTTTGGAGCGTCCTTCTCCTATAAGAGCTGCTTACCATAGCTAAAGGGTGTCTTCCACCCTTACCAAGAGGAAAGTAGCACCTGAACAATCACTGTGGAGAAGTTTTCCTGGTTGAAGAGGATTTTTTTTTTTTTTTTTTTTTTTTTTGGTTATCTTGGTGTTATTAGATGTATGAGAAAAGAGGAATGTGAGTAAAGAATTGGCCAGACTATTTAGTGGATGTCTAGGTAAAGGAAAAATGAAACGTAATAAGAGAAGGATCCAATGTAGTACTATTTGACCAGTCAAAGGACCCAATTACTTTCTAACAGTAGTATCGAACTGGTTGCTTGATGATATAATTATACCCCTCTCTATAATGAAGTGACATGTCATATACGTTCAAGTGTGACCCTAGGGCAATTTCCTTATAATCATTATCACACAGGTGAGAGCACTTTGTCGCAAAGTCAAACTATAAATTTACAATGTTTTGGGAATTTTACAAGAAATGCCAAATACTTTCCCATTTTTCAAATTTGCAAACATTTCTTGGTTTACAAGACTCACAGAAAGTAAGGTAAGCTTAAAATTCCCCTTTTTTCAATTTTATCATCTCAATTCTCCCAGAAGGTCTCAGAAAAGTGTACAGAGCTTCATAATTCATATTTCAGGAAAATATATTACAATATAACACTATCATTTTCATTTATACCAATAAAATTTCTAGGTCTTTGGTGTCCTGGAGAAGATGGAACAAAAAGTTCCACTGTGATAACATCGATGGTATGAGTATTGGAGGAGTGGTTCTTTTTGGTACGTAGGAGAGATATGAGATGATCATAATTTTCCTTCATCAAAGTATCAAAAGCTGACTACGGGGATAGGGGTCGTTTACCAAAAGAACAATATTTGCGTTGTTTGTTTGTGAAATTGTTTTATCTATATGTTCTAATTTTTTTTAGAACACTAGGAAATGCCATCCGTTGGCACAGCACGAATAAACTTCCCCGATGCTTCACTCCATAGCCTACCCGCATGGTATACTTTTTTTTTTATTCTCTCGCTTTTTTTTAAAGAGATTGAGATTTACCGGCACAAAGAGCCAAACTTGACTCCTAAAGAGGTGGGCCAAATAAATTTGGGATATAAAGTATAAAATATATAAATTATAATCGACATAAACTAAAATCGAGATTAAAACCTATGATAGATAAATATTCATATCTAATCTATTAAACCTGCATTTCTTTAAAAAAAAAAAAAAAAACATTGAAATCTTGAAATCTTAAACACAAAAAAACTACTCACGAGTCCGATAAAATGTCTAGATGTTTTTTGACCAAAACATTAATCTTTTTTCTTTTCAAAACAATATTCACAAAATATTTGTCGTACAGTTGAAAGTGTCACACTTACTGGACATGAGAACTGTTACCCGAGGCATGCACATTGAAAATCCATGCGTCCATCTAATACGAACCATTCATAATCTTGTTAAAATTACTTCTGTCCTCTTATCGTTCTAGTTTGATGATTTCCATGGGGAGTAAATTCGTTTTAATAGTTTCAATTAATTATTTTATAATTCATTATTCCAAATATTTTTACATTTTGTTACTATCAAATGCTTCATTATAGTTATATATCCTTTACGAGGAATTTAATGTTGAGTTGTGGAGAATTTATGGCTGATTTAGCAGCGGCATCTGCTTTCTAACTATCAAAAAGGCCATGGGCCGGAATCCAGCATATTCCAATATTTAGCATCGAAACATATAAAGAGGCAAAGATGTAGACTAACACTGCATGAAAGGACTGGGGCCAAGTAAAAATGGAATCCTCCTCCCTTTATATGTAATGATGGTTTCCGGCTTGAAGCCAAGAGTCCTACACCAAGGACTGGGTCTCCCAGGATTCATATGACCCAACCATTAAGAATAGCCTCACCAAAGAAAAAAAAAAATTCAAACCATCTTGGGGATGACTGAGGTCAACGAATACTCTCACATATATCTTTAAATGTAAATACCTTCCCAACTGTGAAAATTTCTCCCATTCATCTAAGAAGTGAACAGTAACGAATGTGGAAATATCCACGTCATTTGCATAATATAAACAAATGAATAAATAAATAAATAAAACTAAAGTGAATGATATACTGTACATTGAATTTTAAGAGGAAGACGGAAGAGAAGTTTTTTAATCACGAGAAGACAAAAGTAAAACCGAGTAGAAAAAGAATATAGAAAAATTAATACATACAAAATCTTATCAAATAATAAAGTAATCTTATTACTATTTTTTTCTCCTTTTTTTTTCTCTTTTCAAATATGGGTATCAACTGATGGGAAACTAAGCTAGTCAAATTGATAGTTTTGTGACTTGTTCCATAAGAATACGTAACAACGATGAAAATAATACAAATAACTGAAAGCAAAATGAAAGCTGGACAGAGATTGCCAGAGGGGGTCTCATTACGTCACCAGTATGAATGCACCGGAAATATCCACATACTTTATAAATAAACAAATGTACACTTCAAGGACATGTGGAGGCTGACCCCCGCTAGGAGATTGTTAACTGCGTGGGAGATCGGATGACAACTGTGAAAGATAAGGTCGTCTTATATAGTCTTCTCATACGGCCGACCATTCTTTTCCCGTTTCTATTAAAATTTCAAGCTTTGTGCTGCCTAATAATTGATTATCACATATCAATCAATTTACTTTAATTTTACTTTTCTTATAGCTGGTTTATCTATATTATGATACCAGTAACATTTCCCACTAAGAGGGGAAAAAATTTATTATTCCAGATTTATCTTGAATAAATTACATTATTCATTTTGCTTATGCTAAGGATTTATAGACCCTTGTTAACAATACATCAAATAATTTGGAATTATGAAAACTCTCTGAGCTTGATAAAAAATTTCAGAGAACTAAAGAGCAAAAAACGAAGACAGTTCACCATGAATAATCCCTTATCTTGAACATGTATATGCCAAATGAGACGGGTACGATATAATTATAATAAAGGGTTGAGATTAACCCAATGAGTCAAACTCGACTCTTATAGAGCGGACTCGATTAACATTAGGAAGAAAAAAATATTCAAATGAATGTTAAATTCTTTCCTTCGACTGTTAAATAAATGAATAAAATAAAACATATATTAAATATAATGGATGAAAATGAATAAATTGAGGTAAAAACCTTTTAATATATAGAAATCTAAATTTACTTATAAGAATTTCATCCATTCAAAAAACCCACTAAATTTTCTTTGTTCCTTTCATGTCCTCTGAAGCAAAATATTTGGCCCTCTTTTAACTCTTTATAAGATTCACCAGTACTAATTTCACTAAATCCTATAATATCCCAATTTATTTACTTCAGCTCTTCTAATAACACTGTAAACGCTGCTTCCCTAGACATGGTCCTGACGTCGTATGCTGCATCATTAAGTTTTCAAAGGTGACCTGTTCTAGCCAAAAGATTTTAGCACCCCCTGCAGTGGGATGTAACTGCCCTCTACCTTGGGCAGTTCTTCCACTGCCGCTGGGGATAGGAGCCAATGTCTGGGTTCAGGCCAATTATCATCACCACGCTGGCCACTGCCGACTGGTGATGGTGGGAGATATTGGTCTGATTGCTCATAGCAAACAACCTAGTATGAGTGGCCTTGACTAGTAAAGCTTTGTGATATATATATATATATATATATATATATATATATATATATATATATATATATATATATATATATATATAATATATATATTATATATATATTATATTACATATATATATATCATTGCATAGATAGACAGATAAATAGATATGGATATAAAATCATAAAACCTTAAGCCGTTTCCCCAAAAAGGAAACAAATGTAGCTTATAATGAATCCCCTGATTTTAAACTCCCACAGCATTAACGGCTTCATATACTAAGTGCTTATATAAAGTGCCATATACCTCCATCTCACATTATATCTAACGTTTCATGAATACATAGGCCATTCCTTTATAATAACCCTTACGCACCATTTATCTACTTCTTTCTCGGTATTCTTTTCTTCTTCACTACTAAAACCTCTGAATTATACGCTTGCTTACTGAATTGCTCAAATGCCAACATGGAAAATATATGATAAAAGTACTTACAGAGGATAAAAACTCCAATAAGAAAATATACAAGCGTATGGAAATCTTATTGTATTTCTCAACTATTTTCCATAAAAGGATTGCAGCAAGCTGTTTCATATATGGCGCTTTCATTGATATACTGAAATATTTAAAGTAATAAACATTAGGATTAGGATACCTGACGATCTATTCTTCATTTCTAATATAGTCCAGTTAGCGAACGTGACTTTTTTCGTTTTCACATTTTAATGACGCAGTAAAAAGATTCGATTAAAAACAAAAAACTGTTCCAAATTTTTTCATGACATTGAAAACCACAACGGTCTTTATATCCCCGAGAATATTAACTTTTTCATTAGCTCTAACAAAATATTGAATTTTATTCGTATCCAATATCCCTAATCATTTGACATATTTTTCGTCCATTAAGAAATCTTAGGTTGTACTCTTTTTTCAATGATCAAATTCCAAAGCAGAGTCTTTAATCTTTCTTTATTAACACAGCTAAAACCAGCAGGATCCCATCGTTTAACAGTTTTTTAACCGCAACCTGCCTATTAATCTTATCTTGTAATAATGAATACAGGAAGCAAAAATTTTACCTTGCTTTCAACGCTAAAATTATTTTTAAGATGTCAGAGAGAGAGAGAGAGAGAGAGAGAGAGAGAGAGAGAGAGAGAGAGAGAGAGAGAGAGAGAGAGAGAGAGAGAGAGCGTATTACAGGAAAACGGAAACACATCGCAATCAAATTGCCTTTCAGTCTCAACCATTACGCGCATAGGGAAGCGATGAGAGGAAAGGCGGGGGGGGGGTTAATGGCTAGATCTGGGACCACAGAGCAGACCATGAGTTTCCTATAGCCAATTAGGCCTATATCATCTCGTAAAATACATAATAGGCGGAACCAACGAGCAGTCGTTACAGTTCAAGTCACCTGCAGACGAAAAAAAAAAAAAAAAAAATAAAACGCTATAAGGTCAACCTTCACTTTCTTTTCCTTCTCTTCTGCGGTTGTGATAAACGATCATACCGTAATTTCGAACAACTTTTCCCGATCTCATTATGTTCTCATCAATGAGTCAGTTGATGGTAGAAAGACCAGACTATGCAAATGTTTGTCATATCGCAAGCTTAATTTTGAAGGTTTTCATATAATAGGATACAAACTCTCTCATTGGGCCTCGCCCGGCTGACTTCACTTTGGGGGAAAATTTTTAATTTTGTGTTATAATATTAATGCATTTCCTGTCTAATCTGAATGTGTGATGTTTATAATTCTATATCATATTATTTTTGCTATGTGTTGTAGAATTGGATATTCTAAACAGCTCTCGATACGATCTCTTTTGTGTTATTTGAAATAATAATGTTAATTGTTGTTGCCATTTGTTGTGAATACTGTTCTTTTTTTTTTCTTTTTTTTTTTAAGGAAACGTGACTTGTGAAATGAGTTTATGTATATGGAGCGTTGTGTGATTTTATAATATTGTATTTGATGTTTCTGTGAAGAGTGGTCAATACAACATCAATCTACCTATCTACCTATCTATCAGATTTCACAAGTAAGGTAAGTAATTGAAGATCAGTTATTTCTATGCCTGAAGCCCTCTAGCTATTAATCGATATTTTATAAGCCGGCCTCCATTGATAAAAAATGAGAGAGAGAGAGAGAGAGAGAGAGAGAGAGAGAGAGAGAGAGAGAGAGAGAGAGAGAGAGAGAGAGAGAGAACAGTAAAAGTGATGGCGGGCAATTAACGACCAAGGGGCCAACAATGGGGTCGGGCAGGGAAGAAGGCAAATGCATCTTATTGCCTGCCCTTCCCGTCATACTCAATCCCTACCAGGGCTACCTCCTCCTCTACACTACCCAGACCACAGTAACCCCTAGGACCCCACCCCTGCCTGCCTGCTCGACAAATAGTGGATTGGAGAAGTTGAAGACCTAGTATTCTAGCACATACTGTATAGCCAGATGTCAACGAGTGTGGCACACATTCCGCCACTCCTCCAGGCTCCTGCCAATCATATCGAATTGAGTAAACAACACGGCTTAGCAACATACATAATAAAAGCACATTATGCTTTTATTTCGTCTATTTATAACATACTAGATTTCATAAAAGCTTAACTCAA
>NC_090731.1:133916122-133921122 GCF_036898095.1 Palaemon carinicauda
TTAAGAATACTCCAAAGAAATATATTAATGATTCGGAGTCAATAGGGAAAACTCAAGAATACTGCAAAGAAATATATTAATGATTCGGAGTCAATAGGGAAAACTCAAGAATACTGCAAAGAGATTCGGAGTCAATAGGGAAAACTCAAGAATACTGCAAAGAAATATATTAATGATTCGGAGTCAATAGGGAAAACTCAAGAATACTGCAAAGAAATATATTAATGATTCGGAGTCAATAGGGAAAACTCAAGAATACTGCAAAGAGATTCGGAGTCAATAGGGAAAACTCAAGAATACTGCAAAGAAATATATTAATGATTCGGAGTCAATAGGGAAAACTCAAGAATACTGCAAAGAAATATATTAATGATTCGGAGTCAATAGGGAAAACTTAACGATTCTGTGATTGAATGAATAAATGAATGATTACTTCAAAATGTAATTTGTCCTGAATATGACTTATGAGGACTTGACATCTCTCTTGGTGATTCTGTCTCAGAATACTTTTCCAGTGCTCTTCCTCGTTTCCATATGTCCACGTTTAGCAAAAAGATGGCATTCGTCGCCCCAACTGCGTAAACAACACTCGAGGAACGTTATAATTGCTATTATACGTATCATATTGTCATTCCTTATTACGTTTCATATTAAGAAAGTAGTTAAGAAAAAAGACTAAAGCGATCAAGTGGTCAATTCACAAAAAAAAAGCTATGAAAATTATTGGTTAAATTATCTAAACTGGTAATAATTATTATGATTAAAATCATCATTATTGAAATTATCAAAGTTAATAATAATGAAAACAAACTAAATAATATACGTACATAAATGAAAATGAGATATACAAACATGATTATGATTATTTCCGTACATTCAGAAGGAAAAAGATTAATAATAAAGAGTTGATTCCATTACAAGTACTGCTGAGGCTTATAGGGGGCTTTAAATGGGAGAAGGAGAGATTACTTCGCTAGATGAAATCTGATATGGTGGTGATGTGGGGTTAATTATTAAGCACTTTCAATCGGGCAGGCGGGTTAGGGGGGGGGGGGTAGGGGGCTCCGTTAAAATGTCTGTACTTTAAATAACACCTAGAACATAAGAGAAATATAAGAAGGCAGTGTTGCTTAGTTTGTGTACATTAAAACTGTTATTGACTTGCGTTTACTGACATTGCAGTTTCTTGATATTCCTTTGATTTTACATGAAAAAAAAAAACATTAAGAAATAATACCCTGGAGATTACTGTAATACAAGAATTTGTACTATCAATCAGTTTTCAACTGTTTTTTTTTTTTTAGTTTAACGTTAGTTCTTGAAGAATGTGGTATTATACGAGCCCAATAGGACAGAAATATCTATCTTAGAACTATAATTTACAGTGCAAAAAGACTTTTGATTAGCTAAATTTCGATACGAAATATATACATACATACAGAGAGAGAGAGAGAGAGAGAGAGAGAGAGAGAGAGAGAGAGAGAGAGAGAGAGAGAGAGAGAGAGAGAGTATTCCCTCAGGTCCTTTCTGCAATAGTTAATTTCCTGCAAGGTGGTCTGGGATCATGGCAGAACCTACTGTACAGTAGGTTAAGACAGGAGGAGGAACTCAAGGATGTTGGGGTAGAGGGGCGTCGCACAGATGAATGGGGGCATGCTGGTGGGAGGTCTGCCCCTCCTCCATCATGTAGGTGAATTCTGGTGCTCCGAGACGCGTGGTTCCGGCAGAAGTAAGGCGAGAGGGCCGTTGCCACCCTAGGTAACCAGAGTCTCCTCCGCCGAACGCTTTAAGACTTGAGATCGTTTACCGTCAAGCTTGCACGACGGGTGAAACGTGACCTAGCTACTACTACCACCACCTCCTCCTCCACCACCACCATCAACGCCAGCGCGAGTCTGGGCATCTCCTGGGCAGCAACATCAACAACATTTTGCACCTATAGCGTTCGTCTCGCCTTGCCTTTGATAAAGAAAGAGGAAGATGGAGGAGGAGTCACACATTCATCCAGCTTCCCTCCATTCTTCAACTCCGGAGGAGGAAAGGGAAGTTATGAAAGCCTGTCCTGGGGTAGGACGAGTATGGTCAGGGGCAATGGGTGAATAAGAAGAAGCCCTTTGGAAGTTTGAATGAACGTCGGAAGAGTCACCATGGTTCCACCATAGATATAAGCAAGAGGCTGAAAGGGACGGTATCGAATGTCGACCAGTAAGACAAGACATCGCCAGATGACTCTCAAGAGTTGGCGAGCCTCATCACCTGTTGGTCCTAGTCTGATAGGCATAGGAAAGAGAGAGAGGAGATTGCGGAGAAAGGAGACGATGGGGACACATAATAAGATCCTTTTCAAACATACTTAGCAACCGAAGATATACGAGAACTCTTTAGTGGCCTCAGCAACAGCGCTTAACTAAACTAAATTCAACCAAAAATTTGACGACGCGTCTACACTGATATCGGATGTAGTGGCTAGGCTTACTTAGTTAAATTATCCGATATTTTCACCATAATACATTAACTTGTTAAAGAAGGATTTTTGAAATGCGAAAATTAAAAGGATAACGCAATAAATTTAAATCTTAAATTTCAATGGCGTTTTGCTAAAATGCTCAGTTTTTACTAGAGTAAGATTGCATTAAAATGAGCGAAAAAAACAAAACCTTAAGTATTCCTCTATTTTCTTCTTTTTTATTTCGAAATATCTGAATGTGGTCTTCCGTACGTTTACATATATGTTACAAAATGAAAAAAAAAATCAAAACCCCGTTACTTAAATGGCTAGTTTATCTACCAATAAGATAAAAACGAGATAAAAATTGACTTAGTTAACAGACCTCATGAAAGGGGTTATGATAAAAATCAGTCGCTAATCACACGGTGGAAGCACTTAAATGTGTTTATGCAATGAGTATGCAACACGTATATGATTATTAAGATGAAAATTTCTTTAGTTGACCAGCTAGAAAAATATAAGGAGCTTTTGTCAAATCGCTAGTATAACGAAAGCTTTTAAGGCAATTTATGTGGGCGCATAATGCTTAGCTATTTTTTTTACACTCATATATATATATATATATATATATATATATATATATATATATATATATATATATATATATATATATATATATATATAGTGTGTGTGTGTGTGTTTGTGTATGTGTGTACACATACCGTACAGACATGAATACTTAAAACACCTGGGAAAGGCAAAGTGGGAATGATGAGGTGATTGTTTAATAACTCTCTTTAGTATAAAGGGATGTAAGAGGAATTGATAAGACAAAGAATAAGGAGATAAGTTGAAGTGGTTAAATGACAAGTGTATTTTAAGGTGGCTCATTCATGTAAAAGAATGGAACGGACGAAACATCTTAGTGGAGAAGAGCAGATTTATTATTATTATTATTATTATTATTATTATTATTATTATTATTATTATTATTATTATTATCATTTGTTAAGCTACAACCCTAGTTGGAAAAGTAGAATGCTATAAGCCGGAGGGCTCCAGCAGGGAAAATAGCCCAGTGAGGAAAGGAAATAAGCACACTAGAAGAAAATTTACAATTAAAATAGAATATTTAAGAATAGTAACAACATTAAAATAAACTTTAAAAAACTTGAATAAAAACAAGAGGGTGAGACATAAGATAGAATAGTGTGCTTGAGTGTACCCTCAAGCAAGAGAACTCTACCCCAAGACAGTGAAAGACCACGGTACAGACCATGGTACTAGGTGGTATAAGGAGAGAAAGATACTCTAGAAACGGATTTGGATATTTGTCGTGATAAACGTATTAGAAAAGACAGACATAGAGTCAAAATCCAGAAACCCTGAAAAATATATTATTATTATTATTATCATTATTATTATTATTATTATTATTATTATTATTAAAATGAGATTATCTAGCCAAACGAGTAACACTTGACTATTACAAAGCTTGCACGAATAAGTTTGGGAAGCAATAATTAAATCCAATTGATATAAAATAAATTAGATAAAAAAAAACAAATTAACAAACATTCAGATTTTACTTATTGGCCAAATTATAAATTTGTTTTCTTAAGACTCCATTTGCAGAAAATGTGTTTATGGTTAAAATCGTGTTAAAACTCAAGCCACTTAGAAACTACCCCCTGTGGTGTGCACACGAAAAACCCAGAGGTCAATCTCGTATGAGTAATATTCCATCTTCATTTTCTGAGAAAGAGTACAGCATACTGGGTGAAAAGCGCAGTGTGTCTAAGGTGTTCAATGCATTGCTGGTGAACATTCTGGGTATGTGTAAGAAACGAATTATTATGAGATAGCTTTCACTACGAATGGGGATATTCTACGATTTACCAGTTATGTGAAAGAAGCAATTATTTGTTTTTTCTCTGAAGACCGCCTTACCAGAGGAAACTTTGAGATACTACTGCTAAGGTTATTAAGTCACTTGACTAGCCAGACAGTATTCAATCGGATCCCTCTCTCTGGTCACGGCTAATTTTTTCTAATTTTTCCTTTGCCTACACATACACCGCATAGTCTGGCCTGTGCTTCAGGGGCAGGACATATAACGAGAATGGCAGATAATAGATGAACATTAGGAATAACAGAATGAGTCCCTAGAGATTGCAAAAGAAGCTGGGGAAGGATGAGAAGACGATGGATTCAAGTATTAAGAAAATTTGCGGGTATAGACTGGCATAGAAAGACCGTAAACAGAGACGAGTGGAAGGACATGTACGAGGCTTTTGCCCTGCAATGGAATAGTTACGGTCGATGATGACGATATACTGTATATAGTGATGATTGCACTACACATATTCACAAAGCTACCTAAAAATAGCCTTAGAGTCCAGAGGTAACCAAAATAACTCATCCTTCATTCCAACATGAATCAGAGTGCGTTAAGACGATGCTGAGATCAAGGCATTGAAATACACACATACACACACATGTATATATATATATATATATATATATATATATATATAATATATATATATAT
>NC_090731.1:133923622-133928622 GCF_036898095.1 Palaemon carinicauda
AAATTTCCTAAACTTTGCTTGCACAAGATATTTCCCTCATCTCTAACTTTACTACAATTCCCTTGACATGTTTATTAACAATATCATGCAAATTACCTGAAGAAACTTAGCCCATAATTTCATATCCTAATTAATCATACTCTGCTATCTATCTCTCCTTTACCAACAAACAGACGGATATGAACCACCGCCATTACATAAAGATTCATATAACAAGAAAAAAAAAAACGTTTTTATTTTTATTTTACAGACTAAATCAACCGAATCCTTTAATCTGTATTTTAAACCTAATCTTAATTATTTTCATTCTTAAGATTTCTCTTTCTTGATATATTATCTTCTCGCTTTGGATTACAATTCCAAGCTTAATATATTATAAGGGAACTAGTTTTACCTCAATGACCTGTTAGGTAAAATACATAAACAAAACATAAGAATAAAAAAAAACATCATTGGTACCTGCAAAGTACCAAAGAAAATAATGATCAACTAATGGCAAAGCCTTCAGTTTCGACCTATCATTATAATATAACTAATAATTCACATATGGCGGTCAGACCCAACGTTTGCAATAACGAGTTTACCCTTACCACTGTCATAGAGCTGATCTCTTATGTGTGGCTACAGGGTGTCATTTTCTTGGTGATCAGTTTAATACCTTCATGTAACGTTCAATTATGGTCTCGTTAAATTACTGAAATAGTAAAAACAAAGATTGCAACAGTATATTGGACAATTTATTCATATATATATATATATATATATATATATATATATATATATATATATATATATATATATATATATATATATATATATTACTGTTCAGTTCCGTCTCACAAATTTGCAATAGCTTAAATATAACGTCAAATGTCAACTCATTCTTGTTTGTCGAATGGAGTGCCAGGACCAGGCAATAAAGAGCAACAACAATGAATAGGGCATTTCAATGTTTTACGTTACTAATACTAAAAGTACCAAGAAAATTCTCCCATACAGTAACAGTAATTCCAAACAAACCTCTTACGGAACGCAAAGGCAAGCCAATTAAGGAGATAAAAGACGAAAATACAAATATAAACACAAGCTTACTTTCAAAGGACTGGGCATATATTCAAAGCCGTCTACAATGCTCTCAGCAAATTGGCACCTGTATTCTGCAATGCACCAATTACAGGCCTCCACGAGTTCTCGGCAGAAACAAGAAATTGCCAAAAATCTATTAAAGCGGCGGCAGACCTCTCCTCCAAAACAAGGTTTTAGATCCTGACACAATTATCATTAAAAGGGAGGAGATTAACCAGCACAATGAGTCAAACTCGACTCTTACAGAGCTGCCTCGATTAAATTTTGGCGAAAAAAAATATTCATATCATTGATAAATAAAATAAAATATATAGTTAATATAGTAGATAAAAAATAAAATAATTGGGATGAAAATTCGCCATAAACAGGAATTTATACTTTTGTAAATTTTAAGAAATAGGTTTTATGGCTAAAGAAAAAAAAGAAAAAAGAAAAAAACTTACTCGACATAAAGATCCCAACAACATTAGGAAAATTGTTTCGGGTAACATTAGCGTCGCAACTAATATGGTTACGGATCTCTAAAATACACTAAAAAGAGCGATGGTCGGAATATAATATGAAGAGGGTGATTATTGAATAATACACTTCTCAGTTTTTTTTCATAAATTATTCTTATATCTACCCAAAATAATGCTAATAAATTAAATTCTGACACTTGTGACTACATACAGTATACACTAATACACACACAGTATGTATATATATATATATATATATATATATATATATATATATATATATATATATATATATATATATATTCATTATTACTAGCCAAGCTACAACCCTAGTTGGAAAGGCAAGATGCCATAAGCCAAGGGGCTCCAACAGGGAAAAATAGCCCAGTGAGGAAAGGAAATAAGGAAATAAATAAATGATGAGAATAAATTAACAATATATCATTCTAAAAAAAGTAACAACGTCAAAACAGATATGTCCTATATAAACTATTAACAACGTCAAAAACAAATATGACATATAGCCTATAAACAATAAAAAGACTCATGTCAGCCTGGTCAACATAAAAACATTTGCTCCAACTTTGAACTTTTGAAGTTCTACTGATTCAACTACCCTATTAGGAAGATCATTACACAACTTGGTAACATCTGGAATAAAACTTCTAGAGTACTGTGTAGTATTGAGCCTCATGATGGAGAAGGCCTGGCTATTAGAATTAACTGCCTGCCTAGTATTATGAACAGGATAGAATTGTCCAGGGAGATCTGAATGTAAAGGATGGTCAGAGTTATGAAAAATCTTATGCAACATGCATAATGAACTGATTGAACGACGGTGCCAAAGATTAATATCTAGATCAGGAATAAGAAATTTAATAGACTGTAAATTTCTGTCCAACAAATTAAGATGAGAATCAGCAGCTGAACACCAGACAGGAGAACAAGACTCAAAACAAGGTAGAATGAAAGAATTAAAACACTTCTTCAGAATAGATTGATCACCGAAAATCTTGTAAGGCTTTCTCAAAAAGCCATTTTTTTGTGCAATTGAAGAAGACACAGACCTAATGTGTTTCTCAAAAGTGAATTTGCTGTCGAGAATCACACCTAAAATCTTATGAGTCATACAAATTTAAAGAAACATTATCAATACTAAGATAAGGATGTAGAGGAGCCACCGTCGTTGACCTACTTACAATCATACTTTGAGTTTTGTTAGGATTCAACTTCATACCCCATAATTTGCACCATGCACTAATTTTAGCTAAGTCTCTATTAAGGGATTCACCAACCCCAGATCTACATTCAGGGGATGGAATTGATGCAAAGAGAGTAGCATCATCTGCATATGCAACAAGCTTGTTATCTAGGCCAAACCACGTCATGTGTATATAGTATGAAAAGTAATATATATTAACATAAAATAAATTCGATAATCAAAAGTATTTGAGGCATATTTGTGAAAAAATAAAAAAAATTAGGTAAAAGTATGCGTGTTAGAAATAAAATTGAAAAAAATGGCCAACTATTAAATACTTACCAATAACTTATAATGGTGGTAATGAGTTAATTTCTATTTTAACCACAAGTCCTGAATTCGGCAGGAATATCTACGACAGAGTTGTAATCAACTCTTATCTTTCTTTGTAGGCGGGTGGTCAAGTAAACCGTTTACATTTATTTCTACTCAGCGCTAAGGTTTGATTCCTTGGCCGGGCAGAAGTATCTATAATAAAGGTAACTTCCACAGGGGTCTGTGCTCCCGCGGCAGAGCGAATTTGATATTTAAAAGAATGTGTAGCTTACTTGATTTGTGATAGAATTATCATGCAGTGTATATATATATATATATATATATATATATATACACAGTATATATATCCTACGCCTATTGACGCAAAGGGCTTCGGTTAGATTTCGCCCGTCGTCTCTATCTTGGCTTTTTAAATCAATACTTTTCCTTTTATCATATACCACTTCACGCTTCATAGTCCTCGGCCATGTAGGCCTGGGTCTCCCAACTCTTCTAGTGCCTTGTGGAGTCCAGTTGAAAGTGTGGTGAACTAATCTCTCTTGGGGAGTACGAAGAGCATGCCCAAACAATAAAATGATCATACACGGTGTATAAACATTATGTGCATTTATACATGCATAAATACATATATACATATACTTCATATGAATGTGCGGCCGTGGGGCAACCAAACTGTATTTGCTAATGGTAAAATAGACTTCGGAGCTTAAATTTAACGTGTTTAGAGTCTAAACATTGGCAAATGCAATTGACTATAGGAAATAAACCTCGGTAAAAGAATCAGGGCTCAGGCTATATATAGTATTTAAAAAATCAAGTTTCAGTTCCGATGCAATCGTTTAGGTGTTATTGTTATTGTTGAATATCCTTTATCTTAGCCATTGTGGCCAGATTACTGGCACTTCCTTATTTTAGCAGCCTGAAGAAGATGTGTTTGTTAGTGTACGAGAGGTACACTATGAGAGAGCCAACAGGATAAAAGCGGATAAAATAATAAGCCTAAGCTACATTTCAGCCAAAACATTACTGAAATATGTCACGTTCTGGTGGACCCATACAATAAAGAAAGGGTTGACACGGGAAGTCTAGACCAAGGTACTTTCCATCTGCATACATAAACAGGCTGGTAACAAGGGTGGCTATACTGCCCTGGACGACGGTCAGTCTCAACATGCTATTCATTACTCTAACTTTCATAGAAAAAAAATATATATATAGATAAAATAATTGTATTATTTAATATATTACTAACCTTCTGTTCCCTGCCTACGGCTTACCCTTCACTGGAATAGAAAAATCCCACTGGAAAGTTAATAAAAACTAAAACCAAAAACCTCACTTATCAAAATATAAAATAAGCTGATACTGCATTTGGCTTCATGAATATTGTTCACATTACGGCCAGCTTCAAGATATTGTTAATGACGTAAATGTATTTAGCAAACGAAAACAAAGTTGATGAGCATGTGAACATATGACAAAAACACTATCACAAAGTCTTAATGATAATTAAGTAACAATATTATTCTAAACAGAAGCAACGTTGTCGTATATTTACAAAAATGAAATTTTCTTTTTGCTCATGTTATTATTACTAATTGAGTAAACATGTCTCATAGGCCTATCCTGTTGTGTACCGAAATTAATGAGGCTAGGCAAAAGGTTTCAACATTCCATACGGATTCAGCATGACATCTACTAAGTGATAGGATTCATTAAATAATAGGGTCATACTCTCCTGTAATTCTGAATTTTTTTGCCTGATCTTGGTTTTTGAAATGTATAACTGAATAAGTCACTCTCACTTCAATATCAAAACCGTAAAAGACATGTTTTGGTTCCGCCTAGGATAAATTACATTGATCACATATAACTTCTATCAAGTACAAGAGCACACACACACACACACACACACA
>NC_090731.1:133943622-133951122 GCF_036898095.1 Palaemon carinicauda
CCAGCCCCATTAAATTCTATTTTCCTTTGCTTATCTACAACGTACACATGTTTCTTGTCACCTTTATTTGTTTTTGTTATCTATATTATAGAGATGGCTGGCAGAACAATTAAACATAAAAACAACTTCAATACACTTCTGATCCTGACAAACCAATGGTCGTTAAAAATAGAAAACAACAATCAATCAATATATATATATATATATATATATATATATATATATATATATATATATATATATATATATATATATATATATATATACTTATTAGGGTCAAACAAGCAACAACATATAATGACTTCAGTCCTTCACAAATTACTAATTCCCAGATTCTTTAAGAGAACTCAAGACCCTTTCTCTACATTAGGAATTCATTGCGTTGTGTTACAAAGACAAAAGGACATACTATATTGTATTGAGCTTTTTCCCCCAATTATTACTTACTAGTTTCATATGAAGTTCTTACCGAGTTCGGATTACAGATAGGTACGGGTGAACCACGATACCACATATAAATATTTGATTTTACCCAGTCACGGAATCCCACGCACAGATATGCATATCCCTAGCGAATTATCCCATCCAAGGTAACTAAATATTATATGATACTCATCCAAACTTCGGTTGATTAATTCATCCACTTCATTAAATGCTGGGAAGGAACGGCTCCGTTAATCAAATGAAATTCTCTTCATCCTGATCAAGTCCACTGAAGAACACACTACAAGCGTTGACAAGTGACAGGCAGCAACTCTCCCGATTTACCTCTGCTGCCTTTGTCGTAAACATAATGCGTTCGCTCTGTCTCCCAGAGTCATGACATCTGCTTCGTTCGCCCACGACAAAAGAAAACAACACCAAATATATATATATATATATATATATATATATATATATATATATATATATATATATATATATATATATATATATATTTCATTTTCATTTCAATAAGGCTACTACCAATTTCACGAGATTTATTATATTTCAATTCCTGGTGTTTTGGAAACTATGAGACAACGATCAATTTGATTATTTTTTTCCTTTTTTTTCTTGGTATTAACATTTTTCTTGTTCAAACAAATGTCTGCATTTTGCACGTCGCGTGAACATTACAGTGTGCCCGACGATGTTACGTGCGTGGACACTATGTCCATCGACATATTGTCAGACAAACATTTCCTATCTTATACAAAATTATTAAACATCAACCCACTTAAAATGTAGCCTCCCAAAACACAATACCACCTCCTTCACCAGTCCAATCTGTTCCAAATAAGGCCACTTAGTTGGTGACCTCAAAATTTTACATAATTTTGTTCGATCTTGAGTTTTCTCCCTTGACATGTGTAGGCTTTGAATAAGAACATTATGGGACATTTTCATATCAAATTTCTAAACCGTGGATGATCAGTCTGTACAGAAAGCTTCCAAATATCAACAGCTTTAAACACCTTCACAGATGATTCAATTTTACCTAGAACTATTTTCAACTACTTCCTGGATGCATCTTCACATATCTCACTTTCAATTCTCATGCAACATATACTATGCAAACATTTCATCTGAAAAGTTTTAACTTCTCTTCTTTCACTTACATTCAGTATTGACTCATTATGTATATTATGAAGAAGAGTTGGTTCAACAATGATTGCATACATTCACACCTTGGGTGTCACAGACAATTAAAGTTTCTCGCAACATTTTACAAACATCCTTTGAGTTATTTTTACCATTCTACAACTCACTTTTTCTGACCATCGTTCGTTACCTTTATTGCAGACTAACAATCAAGCATTTTCCATTATAGCACCATCTAACTGACACTCATTACTTCCTACTCCAGGTTTATTCTTACTTTAAAGGTCAATACTTACAAACTCACATACTCTCTCACTAATTTTAATTATAGTTTAACACTTCAGCAAGCAAGTGGCCCTAGCGGGCTTTATTTTGCATAAACTGGTTAAGCCAAAAAGAGCACTCCTCTACTATCCTATACTGCTTTCATATGGTTATAAATTAGTGCTGGTATGAGGTAGTAGCAGTCAGTAATGCAAGAAACACATAAAAATAAATAAGTATGCCCAATCTATATTTTTTTCTACACCACAACCACCATCGCACCCCACATCAAAGTCGTGGAAGTAACAGGCTAATTACAACTCTATTATCATTCCATTATTAGAGTCTATTTTTATGCCAATGTCAACCTTATAGACATAAGCTGTTGAATGTATACCAGCAATTATCACCCTTATGTGATCCCTTGGGAGCCTATAAATACCTGTGTTGTCTCTAAATAAAGTAGTTGTTCGGGAGGTGCCTCTGTATTAGTTCCTCCTCTACTCGACATCACATTGATAACCAAAAGAGTGCCTTCAATACCCCGACCATCTCCCAGCTTACCACTTCATCTACCTTATCTTCAAACGATACCCATCACTGACTCTGACTTATCTGTCCATATTGCCACAGTGACGCTCACGCCCTTTGCCAACAGAGATGCATTTGACTGGTTACAGTGCTACGAGGTTCAGTTGAGCATCAAGGGTGTGGTCTCCTCAAGCAGCAAAGCTGACTATATCCTCATTGCAATCACCGATGGCACCTTTCCAGAAATATCTGACTGGCTTCGCAAGCAAAGCCATAGACTGCCACTAGTATGATGCCCTCAAAATGATATTTACCATCAACAGCAACCCATGTAGCCAAGATTTTTCAGCTCTCTCAACAACCGTTGGAGGATGACAAGGTGTCGACGGTCTTCAGAGAAATGACCATTATTGTGCACCTTCAGCCTGCTACAGAGAGTTCTTGTAAAATTAATTTACTTTGTGTCCAACAACGCTTCAATGAACCAGTGTGAGCCACTTTTCCTGACACCGACACCTTGCCCATGAAGGACCTAATGACCAGAGTGGAAGTCCTTGTGTACAGTCACTTCGCCACCACCAAGAACTCGATCAACGAATCCACTTCTGATGAATGGCCAAGATGAATGACATGCCTGGCCAGTCACAAAGCCATCCACCACCCACCTATGCCACCCCATGCCATGACCACACCCTAACCAACAACCTGAACAACCATTGGATGACGTTCCTTAACCTTAGTTACGCTACTACCACTCCAGATTCAGGGCTGTTGCTAACAAATTTGGTACTGGATGTCCACGATAAACAACCTGTAAGTAAACCATTGGCCAATGCAGTGGCCTCCCTATTAATTAATCTCTTCTTTTTGCGTGATTCATGATCTAATGTGTGCTTTATGGTAGATATTGGTGGCTATCAATACCTTCGAAGGGCGGGTTCTGATTATTCCAAGACTGCTGATATCTGCCTTTGGCCGCCCACAGATCTGCTATTCTAATCCATGTTTAAGAGACACTGACATTGTCCTTTTGGGATACCCAGTACCTGTGCAATTTCATTATCGCTGATGTTACACAGCCTCTCATCGGTCTGGATTTTCTCACCCATTTCCACATACTAATTGACATCGCACATCAACGCTTTGTCAACATTAGCTCTTATTTGTCCACACCTTTATCACCTGCTCCCTCCTATCTCGATCTTCACATCAGCACACCCATAGATGTCTACGCCCAACTCCTCACTTTATATCCCGATGTCTTTCGCCCACGATTCCTGCCAAGTACAATACTTATCCCCACATCAAGACAATGGGGCCACCAGTGTTTGCAATATTTAGACTTTTGGCATTAGAACGTTTGACAGCTGCTAAATGTACATTTGGTAAATGTAATAAATTGGCCTGTGTTGAAAGACTTCAAGCTCCTGGTCACCGCCTCTGCTCATTGTCCTGAAGATATGGATGGAACGTTACTCTTTTGTGGTAATTACAGGCGTTTTATCATGTATACAGAACCACACCACTACTCGCCCCCAACATCAACATCACCACCTTCCTTCACAGTGATAAGTATTCTCCACCATCGACCTCCTGCATGACTATTATCAGGTAACCATGAACCGAGAAGACATCACCAAGACAGCCTTATAATTTCAATTACTCCTGCTTTGGCCTTCATAATACAGGGGGTACATTACAATAACTCATGGATGGCATATTTTCCACCCTTAAATGGGGGTTGCCTGTGTTACATACACATTATTCTTGACTGCCTACAGCAGAATGGTCTTGTAATCAGGTACAACCAGTGGACCTTTGGAAGTGGCATTAGTGGTTCATCGCAACACTCCTGAAGGCATTCACCCCCTTCCTGAGAAGGTATCAGTAGTACAGAAGTTCCCATGTCTTTAACTGTCGAATTCTTGGATATAGTGAACTACTATCACCTGTTCTTGCAAGCCATTATTACCACTCTTGCACCCCCTGCCAGCATCCCCCATAAGTGCATGCTAAACAACCTGAAATGGTGCCCCTTTCCCATGCCAACTGCAACCCTCCAACTCTTCTCTTCAGCAGTAAAAACAATTTCCAAGGCAGAATCCAGCTACTAAACCTTCATCCCCAAACTACTGGCTGTGCATTTGGTTGTGTGTCACTTACGCTATTTCTTAGAGGATACATCCTTCATCATACTCACTGACCACACGTCCCATGTACATGCCTTCACTCAACAGTCCACTGCGTAATCTGCCCTCAACACTGAAATCTCTCTGCTATTTCTGAATACAACTGAATTCTGTCACCAACAGCCTTCATAGAAACATGCTGGTTGCTGTCCACTTGGGCATGTATTACAAGGCCTTGGCAGAAGCCAAAAAAAAAGGACAGAGTATTAAACCTGCTGGAAATCCTACACTTCTCTCAGTTTAGAAGATGTCACCCTTGATGGATCCAGTAATGACATCATATTCTGTGATGTCAATACTGGTAGGCCACACCTATGGGTACCTGCCTCCATGCGCTGACTGGTGTTTCAACTGATCTCTGATCTCTCACACGCCTCATACCAATCTACCGTACAGAAGCATAAGTTGATATGGCATGGCATTGTTAAAGATGCAAAAGACTGGGTCCAATCCTGTATTTCATATCAAACTTCAAAAGTGCATCTACATACGGATTTGGGTGTGGACACTTTTCATCAGCATCAGCGTCATTTTTCTCACATTGACATTGACATGGTTGGCCCCTATCCACATCACAAGGACACCGTTACCTTTTCAGTCATTATTCACTCCGCTCGCTGGCCTGAAGCCATCCCCATACAAGATACATCAGCCTCATGTATTGCTGCCTTAGTTTCATGGTGGATAGTAAGATTTGGCATCAAGAGCATATTACTTCCAACAGGGGTGCCACTTTCACCTCTCAATTATGGACATCATTACGGTATCAGACTACCGCTTACAATCCTGAGCTAATTGATAGGTGGAACATTTCTATCATTCTCTTATTGACCTTTATTGTCCGGCTGAAGCGACTCCAGCTTGTTTCCACAACTACCTTGGATCCTCCTCTAACTAAGGACCCTTCCCAAGGACACCATGAATGTCTCAGCATCTAAATTGTTTCCATCAGATACCTCCTCTGATGATCACTAGAGCCTACATCACGTGCAGATATCTAAGGCTCGCCCATGAGGATTATAAGCCCCCAGCAAAGTAGCACATACAGAAAGACCTTAACACCGCAACACATGTCTTCATGAGCACCAATGCTTGTAAGTCACCGCTTATGGCCCAATATAAGGGTCCATTCCTTGTCATCCTTCGTACTATGGAAATTCTCTCTTCAATGTTCATGGTAAAGAGGATTAAATCACCCTTGACTGCCTAAAACCTATGTATCTCCTGGAAGACAGTACGACTCTCTAGGACAGGTCACCCTTTTTCAAATGCATATCTACTTCTTGGGGGGAGAAGGGACATGTAATGCACATATAACAAGCAACGAACGTACAAATGCAGAAGCATGCACTATATATGTTTTCTTTTACGCTTATTTATTGCCTCTCACACGGCTCGTGCTGATCTACTGCACACCTACTCAAGTTATTAAATGTAACAAGCTAATTTCAACTCATGCCGTTATCATATTGTCTATATCTTATTCCAATGACAACCTTATTTGCAGTTAAATGTAAGCATGCCATTATCACCCTTATGGGACCCCCTTGGGAATGTCATAAGTGCACTGCTCACGGTGTACAAATCTTCTGTGAATTACTTTTACCTTAGTCATCCCTACACCTCAGTAATTATGATATATTTTTGAAAACTTCATATAATATAGTTAAATGATTGTTTTTTAGGGTGATATGTTTAAAATGTGTGTATTTAGAGGAAACAGGTGAAAATTGATGCATCACGCATTCAATATCCTGTTTACCTGAAACCGCACTATGCCTGGTTCGGCTTTTTTGCCCGATATGGGTATAATAATTTGAAAATATTTTTCACTCACATAAAATAGTAAACCCACTGATGACCTTTATTTATCACAGTATTTCCTTAAAATTGGTAAAAATAGCAAGTTTCTTAAAATTTCACAATGTTTGGAGGAAATTTTTACTAAAAATTCCATTTTACTACTTTTATTTAGGAAATGGTGTAAATTACAATTAACATTACAAACTTACTAATGAACCTTACATTTACCAGTTAACAGTTAGTTATAAACACATAAAAAGGACATTAATATTATAAGTCAGTTATTAGTAACATACTAAAAGACCGTACATTTGCAAATTAACAGTCACAATCAAATAAAAAAAAAGTTAAATGTAAGGGTCTTTGGTTAAGTAACCACTAACTTATAATTCTGATTTCCATTTTGTGTTTGTAACTATTAACTTGTAATGTAAGGTCCTTAAGTAAGTTCGTAACTACTAACTTGTACTCCCAATGTCCTTTCAATGTGTTTTAAACTATTAATTGGTAATTGTAAGGGGATTTCATGTTTTAACAGTAATTGTAAAATAATTTTATTTGACTTACAATAGTTGAAATTGCATTGAAATTGAATTGTGTTCTATTAAAAATTTTCACTGCAATGAAAAATTTTATGAAACCAGTTTTCTACCAATGTGAAAGTGGTAAATGATGGCCATCAGTGTGTTCATTACCTATATTTGAAGCAAAACAAATCACAAGTTCCTATACCCATAATGGGCAATAAGGCCCCGATAGACATCACGTGGTTTCTGGTTAACCAGGCAAGTAGCACGAGCTATACTTTTTATGCAATTTTGTAATAGCTCAGTGAACTTTGGAAAAAAATATACACGTAAAATGATCTTATAAAGGCCTTAAAATAAGGAGTGTAAGATGTTTTTATTTATATACTTGCCTACTAAAGGATCGAAAGATCTTAACACTGTTGTAACATTCCCAAACACGTGACCCATTCAACACGACATGATTGTTCATTTGCTTATTCATAAATTTTTCACTTACATTTACTGTCTTTCATTTGACTTCTAGTTATCGTTATCGCTTAAGCTTATCTTACCCCAGAACTGGCAACAGTCTGACTTCTCTCCCCCTTCCATTCATAAAC
>NC_090731.1:133953622-133963622 GCF_036898095.1 Palaemon carinicauda
TATATATATATATATATATATATATATATATATATATATATATATATATATATAAACATTCTTCAGTCGTCGCGAAACCTTAAAATCCCTACTTTTTCTCTTGTTTTATTTTGATAATGAAATCAAAATAGATAACATTTCAGTCTCTCGAATTTGTATGTCATATCAAGCGCCTGTGAATAGGTTGGTAGATTGGGGGAACACATGACTAACAAACATTTTTATTTACAAGTTCACTGGCACTATTGCTGAAAAAGGATCAAATAACCAGAAGAACAATGTGGGGTATATACAGACTAAGTATTACTATCACTTTGTCGGGAATACCAGAATGAAGCAACGTAATTGTATTATAAACCTAGTTGGCCTTTGTGTAGGCCTAAATTATTTAAGTAATTTAAGCAGTTTGGGACACTCAAAATAAATCGCATAAATTCAGTGTAAATTTAAAGCACGGAATATCATAAACACCGAATCAACTCTCTCTCTCTCTCTCTCTCTCTCTCTCTCTCTCTCTCTCTCTCTCTCTCTCTCTCTCTCGGCTTACGTAGTGTGTCTAGTTAGCCGTGCTTATTTGTTAGCCGACTGTTGCAGGTTCAAGAGAGAGATATTATAGAGAGAAGAAAAGACTGGCTTGTAAGCGCCTGATCCCCATCAAAAGTCTTGCATAGTATAAAAAAAAGGAATTACCGCGACGAGTTAATCATCCTACAGGGGTCAAACCATTTAACTGATATTCTGAATCACAAATGGTTTGAATGAAGTCGATCAGACGGATAAAAAACGGGAATTCTAACACCGTTTTCAATGCAAAGCCCTGGACTTTGATACAGGCGATTGCCCACGCTCTACTCGTAATGAAATCATTGGTTATGACCCAGCCCAAGGTAGCCCCTCTAAAAGAACTTAGGTCACCATGTACTTACAAACGTTATAATTCAAATGTCTGAATTTAAAAACGAAAACATACCATGCAACGTCCATCATGACAAGTTTCACGAAACTCTCACCTAGAACTCAAGTAATGAACAATCGACCCAGGTAGGATCATATACTGGAGTTTTTAAATAGGCAAAGCCATTTTTATTTTATGAATTTTTTCAATATGTTTGAAACAGAATGAAATAACCCACCTTTCCAAAAATCTACATATTTGTCACACAAACACACACACAGACACACACACACACACATATATATATATATATATATACACAGTATATATACAGTATATATATACTGTATATATATATATATATATATATATATATATATATATATATATATACATATATATATATATATATATATATATATATATATATATATATATATATATATATATATATATATATATATATATATATATATATCGGTAAGTTCTCTAACATCAATATTTATTTTGTTGAAATTGTGGATGTACATTCCAGATACATAACTTTTACAACATTAGCTGTTTCTCATATAAACAGAACGTCGAAGCTAGCTCATCAAATCAACTGCATACAGTGCGCTATACACCTCTATCTCAAATACACAAAAATGTTATCGTAAGCTAATGTTACGCAGCGAACACTGGGCCGTTCCTTTCCACCTTACAAGCACTTACTCGCTTCCAGGATATTAATGCTTCCGAATCAACCTTTCCACCATTTTATAGGGGATACTTCTTTCCACATAACTAAACCCTCCCAAAACTCAATCGCAACCTTTCTATAAATCAAACTTGCATAACCCTTCTACAGCGTATCCCCATAATTCTAACCCTTTCACCATACTGTATATACTAAGCAAACAATTCCCCTCAATAGCAAAATTCTTTTCTTATGCACATTGTACAATTCATACTAAACATTCATAATGGAAAGTTGGCTCAACAAACGTTTCAAAAATTTTCCCCTTTCTCTTCTTCTTACTTCCCTTGCTTCATCTATCTAGTAACATATTCGTTGGGGCTCAGCATGTGTAGGGAGTGGAATCATAGATCAGTAGAGAATGCAATATGGAATGATATCAAAACAAATATTCCCCTCATACCTTCCATCATTCATTTTAATCCTAATAGAAATCATAATAAACAAAAACATAGGAATACAATAATGCATAACGCACACACACAGAAGTATCACACTTAGTTATTAATATTCACTTAAATACCTTACGTAACCTTTAAATGATTAAGTTTTAAATGTTATACATACATAACTAAAACCTTCCATTAACTTGGAACCTAGGTGAAGCGTTAACCTAGAAAATAAAAAAAAAATCACTCAGAGAGAGAGAGAGAGAGAGAGAGAGAGAGAGAGAGAGAGAGAGAGAGAGAGAGAGAGAGAGAGAGAGTTTCATTATCAATCCTGAGAAATTATCATGATAATATTAAATTACTACCGTGCTAGCCAGTATATCTTATCAGCAACCTGGTGGAGTATCGAGAACTTTGGGTGTGGAGGAAATGCCCCTTAAATCTCGATGAAGTCACTCGCAGCAGGGTGACGGATTGGGTTTAAGGCGATGGATAAGATGTCTCTTCTGCTTCTACTCTCGATAGATTTTGTCAGTCTATGGAAAGTGAAAATGACAGAATGTCCATCATTCTCGGGCGTAGGGGGGTGTTAAGAAACTCCCGGTTTATAAAAACTAAAGATAAATTTAAAACTGGTCATTGGAAAGTTTAAACCATGAATCAGATTGGGATATTACAGCAAGTGGAGAATAAATTTAAGAAATATAGTTTGGACATCTTGCCCGTATGTGAAACACGTGGTAAGGGCATTGGTAAAGAAATCTTAGACCAAGGCAATATATATACTGTATATATGCTCGTGAAGAACCGATGGAGTTGGACGAGATGGGTAAGAATGATAATGACGCCAAGAGCAGAAAGGCATTAACGGAATGGAAAGCTGTAAATAGTAGATTGTTACTTGCAAAGTTTAAATCAACGTAGTGCAATATGAGTATTATAGTTTGCTATGCACCAACAAATTATTCCCCCGAAGACTGGAAAGATGAATACTATGAAGAACTGCAGAGTGTAATAGATGAGATTCCAGAGAGAGATATGAAAATTGTGATAGATGACTTCAAAGATAAAGTTGGAGGGAATAATCAAGGCAAGGAGAATGTGATGGGTGTCGAGGGTCTTGGCAAAGTTGCAAATGAATATAGAGTACATTTTATAAGTTTTTGTTCAACAAACAGTCTCGTTATTAGAGGTAATCTTTTCCACCACAATGACATCCACAAATAAAACATGGACTTCACCATGTGGCAGTTACAAAAATCACAGATCACGTAGTTACTAACAAAGAAGGAAGGAGAACTCTGACAAATGTAAGAACCTTTAGAGGTAAAGATATTGGTAATGATCACCAGCCCTTCATTACCACAGTGAAATTAGAACTTAAAGCAACCAACAGAGATGTAGATAGAATACCTAGGTTTGATGCAACCAAGCTTCTAAAAGATGAGCACAGAGAAACATTTGCAATTGAATGTAGGGATCGATTTGCAGTCTTAGAGACTTCAGGATACGTAGAACAGACAATAATAAAAGAATATTAAGAAATTAAGAACATATATCAGTCAGTTGGTAGTGAAGTTTTGGGACATGCAATTACAAGGAGAAAACAATAGATATCGAATGATACTTGGGATACTATAAAAAGGACACAAAGACAGAAATTGATTGTTGATAGTTCCCGAGGAAGTAATAAAAATTACAAGGCACAGCATGCTAAGTATTACAGTATTTATAGTGAGGTAAAAAAAGAAGCAAGGAATGACTGGAAAGAATATTTAGACAGGAAAGCAGATGGGGCTGATATAGCTATGAATTCAGGGAGTGGCTATGGTGTAAGAATTGCTCATAGAATTATTAATGAAATCTCTTCTGGGACAAAAAGGAAGAAACATATACCCATCAAAAAGAGAGATGGATCTGTTATAACAACAAAAGATGAAGAAAGACAGCGTTGGATGGAATATTTCTATAACGTCATGAATAGGAGATATGAATGGAATAATTTGATTGATATACCTGAAGCTGATGAAGACTTTGATGTACCCATGAATGAATTCAGTGTGTTTGAAGTCAAAGCTATCATTAAAAAACTCAAGAGATGGAAAGCCCCTGGATACGATGGAATAACTTCTGAGATGATTTTGGCCGAAAAAGAGGTGACTGATACTTACAAATTTATTTTGTAAAATGTGGCACGAAGAGACAAAACCTGATGAATGGGAACTAGGAGTGTTGGTAAAAAAAAAAAAAAAAAAAAAGGAGATCTGACAGATTGCAATAATTACAGAGGCATCACACTTACATCAGTTGTCATGAAAATATATAGTATGCTCATTCTAAAGCGACTAGAGAGAAATATCTATGAAAAGCCGAGAGATGAACGGTGACCGGACAGTTTGATACTGGACATTTCGATACCGGACATTTTGATACCGGACATTTCGCTACTGGACATTTTGTGACTAGGATTTTTCGTTACCGGTCTTTTCAATACCACTATATATATGTGTGTACGCGAATATATTGGAGTTTATTTTAAATGACATACTGTTCTTGCAAGTGGTTGTTTAAATGATTGCCATACTGTTTTTGTAATCGGTTGTTTAAATAATTGCCATAAAGTTCTTGTATTTGGTTTGTTTAAATAATTACTGCACTGTCTTGTAATTGGTTGTCTAAATATTCTTTTTAACTATATAAACATTGATCGGAACCTGAAAATGTATGTATATATCACTCTCAGTCTACTACTAACACTTGGCTATCAACTACGGCTGCTACATTTGCGGATACATATATATATATATATATATTTTTATTGTATCACCCATGCCTCGTCTAATTGCTTGAACTAAAAATGGAAAGAAATTAGTGGATGATGTAAACTATATATATATATATGATAAACACAAAACTAATAAGGATGGTTCCAAGTAATATTGGCAGTGCGAAAATAGGTTGTGTAAAGCCCGTGTACACACCTATGTTGGTGATGGTGACAACAAAATCGTTAAGAGTGTAAGTGAGCATAATCACTATAATATGTGAAGAAACCCAAAGTATGAATGTATGTGCTATTTCAGAATTACCCTCAGTATCATCATTGAGTCGTAGTATCAGACGTTGGAGACAAGTAGAAGATAATGTACCGCCTATACCTCAGTATTGTTACCTTGAAAATGGTTTGCAGTGGTTACAGTTTGACAGTGGCGAACATGATACTGAAAGAATTTTGATATTTGCAACTGACTCTGCAATTAGTGACATCAAAAGAGTTAAAAATTGGGCAGTAGATGGAACGTTCAAGTGTAGCCCAATTATTTATTATCAACTGTACACTTTACATATTCAAGACAACGACATCAGTGTTCCAAGAATGTTCGCCTTGCTGCCAAATAAGACACAAGATACTTACAATAGACTATTTACTACTAAAAAAGATTTTTTGCACAATGTCGAACCAGCCACTGTGATGATGGATTTTGAAAAAGCGACCATCAATAGTTTATTAGATATATTTCCTAGTTCAGATTTTACCTGTTGCCTATTTCACCTCTCACAAAAATGTTTACCAACAAGGTGTAACAATAGGTTTTAAACAGCAATATCATCAAGATGATGATTTTAGTTTAAAAGTGAGATGTTTATCCACACTTGCTTTCCTTCACATTGACGATGTTATTGATGGCTTCGAGGAATTAACTGATGACGACGATTTTCCCCAAGAGCTTGTTTCATATTTTGAAACATATTATATTGGAGGAGTGAGAGGTCGTGGCCAACGAAGGCGAAGAGTCGACCCAGTCTTCCCTATTCGTTTATGGAATGTTCATGAACGCACTGAAAATGGTATGACACGCACCAATAACTATGTTGAAGGATTCCTCCGTGACAAATGTGCATCCTAATATTTGGTCCCTTAAAACTGCTTTAAAACATGAAAAGGCTCTCAGTGCAACAAGAATTGCACATCTCAATCGTGGAGACAGCGTAACCTCAAAAAAAAAAAAAAAAAAAAATACAGGGACGCCAATCAGCGTATAAGAAAATTGCTAGAACAGTATGACCCTGCAAATAAAATCCAATATCTTCGTGGCATTGCTTATAACATTAAACATTTTTAACTAGATAATATTGTTGCTTGTCTCATTTTTTATTTAAACTTGTATCTTTTTTACAAAATAAATCTTTTTAGTCTTAATAGTTTTTTTTAATTTGTACTTTTAACTCTTTACTTATAGTTATAATTTGGTTTCATGCCTTACATATATATATATATATATATATATATATATATATATATATATATATATATATATATATATATATATATATATATATATATATATATATATATATATATAGTGGTATCGAAATGACCGGTAACGAAAAATCCTAGTCACAAAATGTCCAGTAGCAAAATGTCCGGTATCAAAATGTCCGGTATCGAAATGTCCAGTATCAAACTGTCCTAGAACCGAGATGAACAAGCAGGATTTAGAAAACGTAGAAGTTGTACTGACCAAATTTCAAGACATGTGGTACAGCAATGTATAGAATATAGAAATCCACTTTTGATGGCATTTGTGGACTATTAAAAAGCCTTTGATAGTGTGCACTGGTCAATTTTGTGGAGATTCCTGCCTTATTATGGAGTTCCTCTTAAGTATGTAAATTTGATTAAGTCTTCGTGAGCATAGCAAGAGCAAAGTTAATGTTAAGGGAGTCCTATCAAATGAATTTCAAGCGAACAGTGGAGTACTTCAAGGGAATGTGTTAATTATCCTCCTCATGGATTTTGTACTGCATCGAACATTTGGGTTTGGTAACAGGAAATTACCGGACCTAGAGTATGTTGATGACGCTGTCCTTATTAGCAAAACACCACAGAACTTGCAAAGCTTGCTTACATGAGGTTGGACTTCAGATAAATAGAAGGAAGGTAGAGAAGATCAGAACAGAATATGCAATGAAAGATGAAATATCATTGGAAGGAGAAAGGATTAATGAAGTAGAATCATTTAAATATTTAGGAAGTATGACATCAATACAGGGTCTTTAGAATTGAAGTTTAATGACAGATTGAAAAAAGCAAATCAGACAATGTCTAGGTTAAGTAAAATTTGGAAATCAAATTACACATAAAAATCAGACTATATATCAGTCTAGTGAGATCATTGTTACTGTATAGACACGAGTTATGGTATAAAAATCAAACGATATCCAATAGATTTTGTAGATTTGAGAACAAAGCCCTCAGAAGAATATTAGGAGTTAAGTGGCAAAACAGGATTAGAAATGAAAATATAAGAGATTACTCAAGTGCCATATGTGGATGAGATCATGGTGAAGGGTAGGTGGAGATGGTTTGGGCATGTTCTTCGCACTCCTAAAGAGAGATTAGTTCACCAAACTTTCAACTGGGCTCCTTAATGCCCTAGATGAGTTGGAAGACCCAAGTCTACATGGCTGAGGACTATGAAGCGTGAAGTAGGTGATGAATGGAGAAGTATTTACTTAAAATCTCAAGATAGAGAGGGCTGGCGAAAGCTAACTGAAACCTTTTGCGTCAACAGGCGTAGGAGATGATGATGATGTTGGAAGATTGCCATCCGTCAATCATCATTTGATCTGGACGACATGAATGCATAAGAGGGATAAACAATACGACTCTCTACGTGACCTGTTGATATGACCTTGATATCATTCTGAGTGTGTGAACTTTGTTCCGTGCAGGGAATGCCGAGTGATCCCTAAGGCACAAAGTTATGATAGTTAATCTAAATCGGGGGGGATGTGAACAGATTCGAAAACACAAGAGCTTAGCAACCTTTCCCCAAGGTGATTGGTTAGAAAACTGTGTATCAATATGGTATATATATATATCAGAAACTATTTTCATTACCTGACAAAAAAGAAATCATCACTTTGTAATAATTCCATTACTGTACACGGACAAATTCATACGTATATTAACAAGAATGAGTAGTGTAAGTTCATATTCCGGGGGAAAAAAATTGACAACTAAAGCCTTTGCAAGTAATATTTTATAAAAGTAAAACAAATTCATCCAGCTAATGAATAACTATCTTATCACAAAATAAAATAGAGCATGGTCTAAGAGGTATGCAATGAATCATTTACTTCTCGATTTCCTAATATTTTTGGATACGATTTCCAACGAAATCCTTCAATTCTAAAAAAAAAATAAGGAAGTTAAAATTCGCTTTCAATGAAGCCCCGAAACTTCCTTAAGATAAGAGAGGAAGTGAGGCCTGTCATTGCCAATTTCACAACAACGAAGACTTAAAACCTATTTCAGCTCATACTGTATAAATCTGTCATAAATACCCAACCTAGCAAAAATTCCTCTTCGCTCTAGGCACAATGTTAAGCGTCTTAGTTCCTGTCTCGAAATTCTATGACACCTTACTCACAAAATTCATGGAAATAAAACATCACATTCAACTCGCAACATTTAAATTTTCTCATATCCGAAGAAATTCTTGAAAATCAATATTAGAAAAATGAGAAATTTCTCCCTGCCTCAAGAGCTTTCATGACACGAAATATACATTTACTTGAATCAAAATAGATTTCCCCTCACTCTTGTAAGTTGAACAATATTCATTTTAGGTACAATATGTAGATGCAAATGCGCTTCAATCACCTTTTATTGTCCGTTGAGGCCAAATGAGGAAACATAGACAAATATTTTCCAATCCAATCGTTTCGTTGCTAACTAATATCTAAATAAATTCAATAAAAACATGAAAGCTATCATGAAAAGGGAACTAGAGGCTATATAACACAATACATACTAAACGTGTTATCAGATACATTAATTTTCATGTATTTCATATAAAAAAGGGATTCAATATTCCGTATAAAATTGCTTCAGAAAGCGCTTTTTATGTATATAGACTTTAGGCTGAAAGCATTAAGTACATACCTAGAATTTACAGGAATTGTTTTGCATTGGTGTAGTTAGTACTGCACAATGTTTGTATGTTGAGCATAATACATTCAAACCCTGCTTGCGGGCATATATTTTACGGTAGGACCTTCTATTATTTGTTTTACTAATGAATTTAATTTACACAGAATCTCCTCAATTTTATCTTTCGGACATCTATGGTATTTTATACGAAAACTATTTTTTTCCGACTCTTGATTAATAATAATAATAATAATAATAATAATAATAATAATAATAATAATAATAATAATAATAATAATAATAATAATAATAATAATAATAATAATAACAATAATAATAATGTTTTAAAAATAAAAAGCATTATCTATCTTCGATTAACCTAACAAATTCAATTATACTGCAAAGGAACTTACTGATATTAAAATTGAAATAATGACTAACAAATTATAAATTGCAATTACATAGCTATTACACGAATCCCCGCAAAATTCACGATGACGCCAAGAACGTAATAATATGAGCATCGCTATCAGGGTGGGTGTATGAATCGGGTGTGTGTTTTCTATTATTCTAATCGTCATTATCTGGCACATTCCAATCGACAGGTTCAATATAGCATATTCCTGCCATTCTCTCCATAGTTTAGGAACCGGAGATCCTATCGCTCATTCCACACTCACCCATTTCAACCCCCTACACATGCCATCCCAAACAACCATATCATCAACCCCCTCATATCTCCACTAACAAGCCTCTCTCCCCAACCAATTCCCCCACTCCTCCTCTTCTTACCTCCCATTCCCCCACCTCCTCTCCCTCGATGGCCATTACAGCTGACACTTGTGACCACAAATGTCCTATGCTATCCTGACAATCAGTGACCCAAACTTTCCCACATCTTGAGAAGGTGGAGGAACAGCAACACAGGCGAGGGCCAGTGGCCCCAGTCAGGGCAACGATAACAAAAATCTGAAGAAGGTGTGAGGTAGAGTAGAGGAATTTTAGCATTCCCTGAGAGTTATTTCCATTATATATAT